>NW_027477112.1:0-97632 GCF_051020955.1 Megalopta genalis
CTTCAAATCCATACGAAACGAATGGTTTAGCTTCAAATACTTGCGATATAAATGATATAGCTTCAAATGCAGGCGGAACAAACGAGTTAGCTTTAAATCCAAGCGAAACACATGATTTAGTTTCAAATCAGTGCCAAGTAGAAGGCTTAGCTTCAAATCAATGCGAAACGAATGGTTTAGCTTCAAATACTTGCGATATAAATGATATAGCTTCAAATGCAGGCGGAACAAACGAGTTAGCTTTAAATCCAAGCGAAACACATGATTTAGTTTCAAATCAGTGCCAAGTAGAAGGCTTAGCTTCGAATCAATGCGAAAGGAATGGTTTAGATTCAGATACTTGTAATAAACATGATTTAGCGTCCACTGCATGCGAAACAAACGAGATAGCTTCAAATCCAAGCAAAACACATGATTTAGCTTCAAATGAATGCGGAGTAGAAGACTTAGCTTCAAATCCATACGAAACGAATGGTTTAGCTTCAAATACTTGCGATATAAATGATATAGCTTCAAATGCAGGCGGAACAAACGAGTTAGCTTTAAATCCAAGCGAAACACATGATTTAGTTTCAAATCAGTGCCAAGTAGAAGGCTTATCTTCAAATCAATGCGAAACAAATGGTTTAGATTCCGATACTTGTGATAAACATGATTTAGCTTCCACTGCATGCGAAACAAACGAGTTAGCTTCAGATCCATGTGAAACACATGATTTAGCTTCCAATCAATGCAAAGTAGAAGGCTTAGCTTCAAATCCATGCGAAACGAATGGTTTAGCTTCAAATGCTTGCGATACAAATGATATAGCTTCAAATGCAGGCGAAAGAAACGAGTTAGCTACAAATCCATGCGAAACACATGATTTAATTTGAAATCAATGCAAAGTAGAAGGCTTAGCTTCAAATCCATGCGAAACAGATAGTTTAGCTTCAGATACTTGCGATATAAATGATATAGCTTCAAATGCAGGCGAAAGAAACGAGTTAGCTTCAAATCCATGCGAAACAAATGATTTAGCTTCATATCAATGCGAAGTAGTAGGCTTAGCTTCAAATCCATGCGAAACGAATGATTTAGCTTCAAAATACTTGCCTTATAAATGATATAGCTTAAAAGGCAGGCGAAACATACGAGTTAGCTACAAATCCAAGCGAAACACATGATTTAGCTTCAAATCAATGCGAAGCAGAAGTCTTAGCTTCAAATCCTTGCGATAAATATGGTTCAGCCTCTAATACTTCTGAGATACATGATTTAGGATCAACTGCATGCGAAAGAAATGAGTTAGTTTCAAATTCAAGCAAAACACATGATTTAGCTTCAAATCAGTGCGGAGTAGAACGATTAGCTTCAAATCCACGCGAAACAAATGGTTTATTTTCAAATACTTGTGATATTCATGATTCTACTTCAACTGCATGCGAAACAAATTATTTAGCTTCAGATATTTATGATTTAGCTTCAACTGCATGTGAATCAAACGAGTTAGCTTCAAATCCAAGCGAAAGACATGATTTAGCTTCAAATGAATGCGGAGTAGAAGACTTAGCTTCAAATCTATGCGGAACAAATGGTTTAGCCTCAAATACTTGTGATATACATGATTTAGCTTCAACTGCATGCGAAACAACTGAGTTAGCTACAAATCCAAGCGAAACACATGATTTAGCTTCAAATCAATGCGAAGTAGAAAGCTTAGCTTCAAATCAATGCGGAACAAATGGTTTAGATTCAGATACTTGTGATAAACATGATTTAGCTTCCTCTGCATGCGAAACAAACGAGTTAGCTTCAAATCCAAGCGAAACACATGGTTTACTTTCAAATTAATGCGAAGTAGAAGGCTTAGCTTCAAATCCATGCGAACCGAATGGTTTAGCTTCAATTGCTTGCGATACAAATGATATAGCTTCTAATGCAGGCGAAAGAAACGAGTTAGCTACAAATCCGTGCGAAACACATGATTTAGCTTGAAATCAATGCGAAGTAGAAGGCTTGTCTTCTAATCCATGCGGAACAAATGGATTAGCTACAAATACTTGTGATAGACATGATTTAGCTTCAACTGCATGCGAAACAAACGAGTTAGCTTCAAATCCAAGCGAAACACATGATTTAGTTTCAAATCAATGCGAAGTAGAAGGCTTAGCTTCAAATCCATGCGAAACGAATGAATTAGATTCAAATACTTGCCTTATAAATGATATAGCTTCAAATGCAGGCGAAACAAACGAGATAGCTTCAAATCCAAGCGAAACACATGATTTAGCTTCAAATGAATGCGGAGTAGAAGACATAGCTTCAAATCCATACGAAACGAATGGTTTAGCTTCAAATACTTGTGATATAAATGATATAGCTTCAAATGCAGGCGGAACAAACGAGTTAGCTTTAAATCCAAGCGAAACACATGATTTAGTTTCAAATCAGTGCCAAGTAGAAGGCTTAGCTTCAAATCAATGCGAAACGAATGGTTTAGCTTCAAATACTTGCGATATAAATGATATAGCTTCA
This sequence comes from Megalopta genalis, assembly GCF_051020955.1. NCBI lineage: Eukaryota > Metazoa > Arthropoda > Insecta > Hymenoptera > Halictidae > Megalopta > Megalopta genalis. The sequence continues at coordinate 2,518 of NW_027477112.1, forward strand.
AATGCAGGCGGAACAAACGAGTTAGCTTTAAATCCAAGCCAAACACATGATTTAGTTTCAAATCAGTGCCAAGTAGAAGGCTTAGCTTCAAATCAATGCGAAAGGAATGGTTTAGATTCAGATACTTGTAATAAACATGATTTAGCGTCCACTGCATGCGAAACAAACGACATAGCTTCAAATCCAAGCGAAACACATGATTTAGCTTCAAATGAATGCGGAGTAGAAGACTTAGCTTCAAATCCATACGAATCGAATGGTTTAGCTTCAAATACTTGCGATATAAATGATATAGCTTCAAATGCAGGCGGAACAAACGAGTTAGCTTTAAATCCAAGCGAAACACATGATTTAGTTTCAAATCAGTGCCAAGTAGAAGGCTTATCTTCAAATCAATGCGAAACAAATGGTTTAGATTCAGATACTTGTGATAAACATGATTTAGCTTCCACTGCATGCGAAACAAACGAGTTAGCTTCAGATCCATGTGAAACACATGATTTAGCTTCCAATCAATGCAACGTAGAAGGCTTAGCTTCAAATCCATGCGAAACGAATGGTTTAGCTTCAAATGCTTGCGATACAAATGATATAGCTTCAAATGCAGGCGAAAGAAACGAGTTAGCTACAAATCCGTGCGAAACACATGATTTAGCTTGAAATCAATGCGAAGTAGAAGGCTTGTCTTCTAATCCATGCGGAACAAATGGATTAGCTACAAATACTTGTGATAGACATGATTTAGCTTCAACTGCATGCGAAACAAACGAGTTAGCTTCAAATCCAAGCGAAACACGTGATTTAGTTTCAAATCAATGCGAAGTAGAAGGCTTAGCTTCAAATCCATGCGAAACGAATGAATTAGATTCAAATACTTGCCTTATAAATGATATAGCTTCAAATGCAGGCGAAACAAACGAGATAGCTTCAAATCCAAGCGAAACACATGATTTAGCTTCAAATGAATGCGGAGTAGAAGACTTAGCTTCAAATCCATACGAAACGAATGGTTTAGCTTCAAATACTTGCGATATAAATGATATAGCTTCAAATGCAGGCGGAACAAACGAGTTAGCTTTAAATCCATGCGAAACACATGATTTAGTTTCAAATCAGTGCCAAGTAGAAGGCTTAGCTTCAAATCAATGCGAAACGAATGGTTTAGCTTCAAATACTTGCGATATAAATGATATAGCTTCAAATGCAGGCGGAACAAACGAGTTAGCTTTAAATCCAAGCGAAACACATGATTTAGTTTCAAATCAGTGCCAAGTAGAAGGCTTAGCTTCAAATCAATGCGAAAGGAATGGTTTAGATTCAGATACTTGTAATAAACATGATTTAGCGTCCACTGCATGCGAAACAAACGAGATAGCTTCAAATCCAAGCGAAACACATGATTTAGCTTCAAATGAATGCGGAGTAGAAGACTTAGCTTCAAATCCATACGAAACGAATGGTTTAGCTTCAAATACTTGCGATATAAATGATATAGCTTCAAATGCAGGCGGAACAAACGAGTTAGCTTTAAATCCAAGCGAAACACATGATTTAGTTTCAAATCAGTGCCAAGTAGAAGGCTTAGCTTCAAATCAATGCGAAAGGAATGGTTTAGATTCAGATACTTGTAATAAACATGATTTAGCGTCCACTGCATGCGAAACAAACGACATAGCTTCAAATCCAAGCGAAACACATGATTTAGCTTCAAATGAATGCGGAGTAGAAGACTTAGCTTCAAATCCATACGAAACGAATGGTTTAGCTTCAAATACTTGCGATATAAATGATATAGCTTCAAATGCAGGCGGAACAAACGAGTTAGCTTTAAATCCAAGCGAAACACATGATTTAGTTTCAAATCAGTGCCAAGTAGAAGGCTTATCTTCAAATCAATGCGAAACAAATGGTTTAGATTCAGATACTTGTGATAAACATGATTTAGCTTCCACTGCATGCGAAACAAACGAGTTAGCTTCAGATCCATGTGAAACACATGATTTAGCTTCCAATCAATGCAACGTAGAAGGCTTAGCTTCAAATCCATGCGAAACGAATGGTTTAGCTTCAAATGCTTGCGATACAAATGATATAGCTTCAAATGCAGGCGAAGGAAACGAGTTAGCTACAAATCCATGCGAAACACATGATTTAATTTGAAATCAATGCAAAGTAGAAGGCTTAGCTTCAAATCCATGCGAAACAGATAGTTTAGCTTCAGATACTTGTGATAAACATGATTTAGCTTCCTCTGCATGCGAAACAAACGAGTTAGCTTCAAATCCAAGCGAAACACATGGTTTACTTTCAAATTAATGCGAAGTAGAAGGCTTAGCTTCAAATCCATGCGAACCGAATGGTTTAGCTTCAATTGCTTGCGATACAAATGATATAGCTTCAAATGCAGGCGAAAGAAACGAGTTAGCTACAAATCCGTGCGAAACACATGATTTAGCTTGAAATCAATGCGAAGTAGAAGGCTTGTCTTCTAATCCATGCGGAACAAATGGATTAGCTACAAATACTTGTGATAGACATGATTTAGCTTCAACTGCATGCGAAACAAACGAGTTAGCTTCAAATCCAAGCGAAACACGTGATTTAGTTTCAAATCAATGCGAAGTAGAAGGCTTAGCTTCAAATCCATGCGAAACGAATGAATTAGATTCAAATACTTGCCTTATAAATGATATAGCTTCAAATGCAGGCGAAACAAACGAGATAGCTTCAAATCCAAGCGAAACACATGATTTAGCTTCAAATGAATGCGGAGTAGAAGACTTAGCTTCAAATCCATACGAAACGAATGGTTTAGCTTCAAATACTTGCGATATAAATGATATAGCTTCAAATGCAGGCGGAACAAACGAGTTAGCTTTAAATCCAAGCGAAACACACGATTTAGTTTCAAATCAGTGCCAAGTAGAAGGCTTAGCTTCAAATCAATGCGAAACGAATGGTTTAGCTTCAAATACTTGCGATATAAATGATATAGCTTCAAATGCAGGCGGAACAAACGAGTTAGCTTTAAATCCAAGCGAAACACATGATTTAGTTTCAAATCAGTGCCAAGTAGAAGGCTTAGCTTCAAATCAATGCGAAAGGAATGGTTTAGATTCAGATACTTGTAATAAACATGATTTAGCGTCCACTGCATGCGAAACAAACGAGATAGCTTCAAATCCAAGCGAAACACATGATTTAGCTTCAAATGAATGCGGAGTAGAAGACTTAGCTTCAAATCCATACGAAACGAATGGTTTAGCTTCAAATACTTGCGATATAAATGATATAGCTTCAAATGCAGGCGGAACAAACGAGTTAGCTTTAAATCCAAGCGAAACACATGATTTAGTTTCAAATCAGTGCCAAGTAGAAGGCTTATCTTCAAATCAATGCGAAACAAATGGTTTAGATTCAGATACTTGTGATAAACATGATTTAGCTTCCACTGCATGCGAAACAAACGAGTTAGCTTCAGATCCATGTGAAACACATGATTTAGCTTCCAATCAATGCAACGTAGAAGGCTTAGCTTCAAATCCATGCGAAACGAATGGTTTAGCTTCAAATGCTTGCGATACAAATGATATAGCTTCAAATGCAGGCGAAAGAAACGAGTTAGATACAAATCCATGCGAAACACATGATTTAATTTGAAATCAATGCAAAGTAGAAGGCTTAGCTCCAAATCCATGCGAAACAGATAGTTTAGCTTCAGATACTTGCGATATAAATGATATAGCTTCAAATGCAGGCGAAAGAAACGAGTTAGCTTCAAATCCATGCGAAACAAATGATTTAGCTTCATATCAATGCGAAGTAGTAGGCTTAGCTTCAAATCCATGCGAAACGAATGATTTAGCTTCAAAATACTTGCCTTATAAATGATATAGCTTAAAAGGCAGGCGAAACATACGAGTTAGCTACAAATCCAAGCGAAACACATGATTTAGCTTCAAATCAATGCGAAGCAGAAGGCTTAGCTTCAAATACATGCGAAACGAATGGTTTAGCTTCAAATGCTTGCGATATAAATGATATATCTTAAAATGCAGGCGGAACAAACGAGATAGCTTTAAATCCAAGCGAAACACATGATTTAGTTTCAAATCAGTGCGAAGTATAAGGCTTAGCATCAAATCAATGCGAAAGAAATGGTTTAGATTCAGATACTTGTAATAAACATGATTTAGTTTCCACTGCATGCGAAACAAACGAGTTAGCTTCAACTCCAAGCGAAACACATGATTTAGTTTCAAATTAATGCGAAGAAGAAGGATTAGCTTCAAATCCATGCGAAACGAATGGTTTAGATTCAAATGCTTGCGATACAAGTGATATAGCTTCAAATGCAGGCGGAACACACGAGTTAGCTTTAAATCCAAGCGAAACACATGATTTAGCTTCAAATCAGTGCGAAGTAGAAGGCTTAACTTCAAATCAATGCGAAACAAATGGTTTAGATTCAGATACTTGTGATAAACATGATTTAGCTTCCTCTGCATACGAAACAAACGAGTTAGCTTCAAATCCATGTGAAGCACATGATTTAGCTTCCAATCAATGCTCAGTAGAAGGCTTAGCTTCAAATCCATGCGAAACGAATGATTTAGCTTCAAATACTTGCCTTATAAATGATATAGCTTCAAATGAAGGCGACACAAACGAGTTAGCTTCAAAACCAAGCGAAACACATGATTTAGCTTCAAATGAATGCGGAGTAGAAGACTTAGCTTCAAATCTATGCGGAACAAACGGTTTAGCCTCAAATACTTTTGATATACATGATTTAGCTTCAACTGCATGGGAAACAACTGAGTTAGCTTCAAATCCAAGCGAAACACATGATTTAGATTCAAATACTTGCCTTATAAATGATATAGCTTCAAGTGCAGGCGAAACAAACGAGTTAGCTACAAATCCATGCAAAACACATGTTTAAGCTTCAAATCAATTCGAAGTAGAAGGCTTAGATTCAAATCCATGCGAAACGAAATATTTAGATTCAAATACTTGCGAATATAAGTGATATAGCTTCAAATGCAGGCGAAACAAACGAGTTAGCTTCAAATCCAAGCGAAACACATTATTTAGCTTCAAATGAATGCGGAGTAGAAGACTTAGCTTCAAATCCATGCGAAACGAATGATTTACCTTCAAATACTTGCCTTATAAATGATATAGCTTCAAATACAGGCGAAACAAACGAGTTAGCTTCAAATCCAAGCGAAACACATGATTTAGCTTCAAATGAATGCGGAGTAGAAGACTTAGCTTCAAATCCATGCGAAACGAATGATTTACCTTCAAATACTTGCCTTATAAATGATATAGCTTCAAATACAGGCGAAACAAACGAGTTAGCTTCAAATCCAAGCGAAACACATGATTTAGCTTCAAATACTTGCCGTATAAATGATGTAGCTTCAATTGCAGGCGAAACAAACCAGTCAACTACAATTCCACGCGAAACAAATGATTTATCTTCAAATCAATGCGAAGTAGAAGGCTTAGCTTCAAATCCATGCGAAACGAATGGTTTAACTTCAAATGCTAGCGATATAAATGATATAGCTTCAAATGCAGGCGGAACAAACGAGTTAGCTTTAAATCCAAGCGAAACACATGATTTAGTTTCAAATCAGTGCCAAGTAGAAGGCTTAGCTTCAAATCAATGCGGAAGAAATGGTTTAGATTCAGATACTTGTAATAAACATGATTTAGCTTCCACTGCATTCGAAACAAACGAGTTAGCTTCAAATCCAAGCGAAACACATGATTTAGTTTCAAATTAATGCGAAGTAGAATGCTTAGCTTCAAATCCATGCGAAACGAATGGATTACCTTCAAATGCTTGCGATACAAATGATATAGCTTCAAATGCAGGCGAAACAAACGAGTTAGCTTCAAATCCACGTGAAACACATGATTTAGCTTGAAATCAATGCGAAGTAGAAGTCTTAGCTTCAAATCTATGCGGAACAAATGGTTTAGCCTCAAATACTTGTGATATACATGATTTAGCTTCAACTGCATGCGAAACTACTGAGTTAGCTTCAAATCCAAGCGGAACACATGATTTAGCTTCAAATACTTTCCATATAAATGATATAGCTTCAATTGCAGGCGAAACAAACCAGTTAACTTCAATTCCATGCGAAACAAATGATTTAGCTTCAAATCAATGCTAAGTAGAAGGCTTAGCTTCAAATCCATTCGAAACGAATGATTTAGCTTCAAATACTTGCCTTATAAATGATATAGCTTCAAATGCAGGCGACAAAAACGAGTTAGCTTCAAAACCAAGCGAAACACATGATTTAGCTTCAAATGAATGCGGAGTAGAAGACTTAGCTTCAAATCTATGCGGAACAAACGGTTTAGCCTCAAATACTTGTGATATACATGATTTAGCTTCAACTGCATGCGAAACAACTGAGTTAGCTTCAAATCCAAGCGAAACACATGATTTAGATTCAAATACTTGCCTTACAAATGATATAGCTTCAAGTGCAGGCGAAACAAACGAGTTAGCTACAAATCCATGCAAAACACATGTTTAAGCTTCAAATCAATTCGAAGTAGAAGGCTTAGATTCAAATCCATGCGAAACGAAATATTTAGATTCAAATACTTGCGAATATAAGTGATATAGTTTCAAATGCAGGCGAAACAAACGAGTTAGCTACAAATCCATGTGAAACACATGATTTAGCTTGAAATCAATGCGAAGTAGAAGACTTAGCTTCAAATCTATGCGGAGCAAATGGTTTAGCCTCAAATACTTGTGATATACATGATTTAGCTTCAACTGCATGCGAAACTACTGAGTTAGCTTCAAATCCAAGCGGAACACATGATTTAGCTTCAAATACTTGCCATATAAATGATATAGCTTCAATTGCAGGCGAAACAAACCAGTTAACTTCAATTCCATGCGAAACAAATGATTTAGCTTCAAATCAATGCTAAGTAGAAGGCTTAGCTTCAAATCCATGCGAAACGAATGATTTAGCTTCAAATACTTGCCTTATAAGTGATATAGCTTCAAATGAAGGCGGCACAAACGAGTTAGCTTCAAATCCAAGCGAAACACATGATTTAGCTTCAAATGAATGCGGAGTAGAAGACTTAGCTTCAAATCCATGCGAAACGAATGATTTACCTTCAAATACTTGCCTTATAAATGATATAGCTTCAAATGAAGGCGGCACAAACGAGTTAGCTTCAAATCCAAGCGAAACACATGATTTAGCTTCAAATGAATGCGGAGTAGAAGACTTAGCTTCAAATCCATGCGAAGCGAATGATTTACCTTCAAATACTTGCCTTATAAATGATATAGCTTTAAATACAGGCGAAACAAACGAGTTAGCTTCAAATCCAAGCGAAACACATGATTTAGCTTCAAATACTTGCCTTATAAATGATATAGCTTCAATTGCAGGCGAAACAAACCAGTCAACTACAATTCCATGCGAAACAAATGATTTATCTTCAAATCAATGCGAAGTAGAAGGCTTAGCTTCAAATCCATGCGAAACGAATGGTTTAGCTTCAAATGCTTGCGATATAAATGATATAGCTTCAAATGCAGGCGGAACAAACGAGTTAGCTTTAAATCCAAGCGAAACACATGATTTAGTTTCAAATCAGTGCCAAGTAGAAGGCTTAGCTTCAAATCAATGCGGAAGAAATGGTTTAGATTCAGATTCTTGTAATAAACATGATTTAGCTTCCACTGCATTCGAAACAAACGAGTTAGCTTCAAATCCAAGCGAAACACATGATTTAGTTTCAAATTAATGCGAAGTAGAAGGCTTAGCTTCAAATCCATGCGAAACGAATGGTTTAGCTTCAAATGCTTGCGATACAAATGATATAGCTTCAAATGCAGGCGAAACAAACGAGTTAGCTTCAAATCCACGTGAAACACATGATTTAGCTTGAAATCAATGCGAAGTAGAAGACTTAGCTTCAAATCTATGCGGAACAAATGGTTTAGCCTCAAATACTTGTGATATACATGATTTAGCTTCAACTGCATGCGAAACTACTGAGTTAGCTTCAAATCCAAGCGGAACACATGATTTAGCTTCAAATACTTGCCATATAAATGATATAGCTTCAATTGCAGGCGAAACAAACCAGTTAACTTCAATTCCATGCGAAACAAATGATTTAGCTTCAAATCAATGCTAAGTAGAAGGCTTAGCTTCAAATCCATGCGAAACGAATGATTTATCTTCAAATACTTGCCTTATAAGTGATATAGCTTCAAATGAAGGCGACGCAAACGAGTTAGCTTCAAATCCAAGCGAAACACATGATTTAGCTTCAAATGAATGCGGAGTAGAAGACTTAGCTTCAAATCCATGCGAAACGAATGATTTACCTTCAAATACTTGCCTTATAAATGATATAGCTTCAAATACAGGCGAAACAAACGAGTTAGCTTCAAATCCAAGCGAAACACATGATTTAGCTTCAAATGAATGCGGAGTAGAAGACTTAGCTTCAAATCCATGCGAAACGAATGATTTACCTTCAAATACTTGCCTTATAAATGATATAGCTTCAAATACAGGCGAAACAAACGAGTTAGCTTCAAATCCAAGCGAAACAAATGATTTAGCTTCAAATACTTGCCTTATAAATGATATAGCTTCAATTGCAGGCGAAACAAACCAGTCAACTACAATTCCATGCGAAACAAATGATTTATCTTCAAATCAATGCGAAGTAGAAGGCTTAGCTTCAAATCCATGCGAAACGAATGGTTTAGCTTCAAATGCTTGCAATATAAATGATATAGCTTCAAATGCAGGCGGAACAAACGAGTTAGCTTTAAATCCAAGCGAAACACATGATTTAGTTTCAAATCAGTGCCAAGTAGGAGGCTTAGCTTCAAATCAATGCGGAAGAAATGGTTTAGATTCAGATTCTTGTAATAAACATGATTTAGCTTCCACTGCATTCGAAACAAACGAGTTAGCTACAAATCCATATGAAACACATAATTTAGCTTGAAATCAATGCGAAGTAGAAGACTTAGCTTCAAATCTATGCGGAACAAATGGTTTAGCCTCAAATACTTGTGATATACATGATTTAGCTTCAACTGCATGCGAAACTACTGAGTTAGCTTCAAATCCAAGCGGAACACATGATTTAGCTTCAAATACTTGCCATATAAATGATATAGCTTCAATTGCAGGCGAAACAAACCAGTTAACTTCAATTCCATGCGAAACAAATGATTTAGCTTCAAATCAATGCTAAGTAGAAGGCTTAGCTTCAAATCCATGCGAAACGAATGATTTAGCTTCAAATACTTGCCTTATAAATGATATAGCTTCAAATGCAGGCGACAAAAACGAGTTAGCTTCAAAACCAAGCGAAACACATGATTTAGCTTCAAATGAATGCGGAGTAGAAGACTTAGCTTCAAATCTCAGCGGAACAAACGGTTTAGCCTCAAATACTTGTGATATACATGATTTAGCTTCAACTGCATGGGAAACAACTGAGTTAGCTTCAAATCCAAGCGAAACACATGATTTAGATTCAAATACTTACCTTATAAATGATATAGCTTCAAGTGCAGGCGAAACAAACGAGTTAGCTACAAATCCATGCAAAACACATGTTTAAGCTTCAAATCAATTCGAAGTAGAAGGCTTAGATTCAAATCCATGCGAAACGAAATATTTAGATTCAAATACTTGCGAATATAAGTGATATAAAACTTTCTAATGCAGGCGAAACAAACGAGTTAGCTACAAATCCATATGAAACACATGATTTAGCTTGAAATCAATGCGAAGTAGAAGACTTAGCTTCAAATCTATGCGGAACAAATGGTTTAGCCTCAAATACTTGTGATATACATGATTTAGCTTCAACTGCATGCGAAACTACTGAGTTAGCTTCAAATCCAAGCGGAACACATGATTTAGCTTCAAATACTTGCCATATAAATGATATAGCTTCAATTGCAGGCGAAACAAACCAGTTAACTTCAATTCCATGCGAAACAAATGATTTAGCTTCAAATCAATGCTAAGTAGAAGGCTTAGCTTCAAATCCATGCGAAACGAATGATTTAGCTTCAAATACTTGCCTTATAAATGATATAGCTTCAAATGCAGGCGAAACAAAAGAGTTAGCTACAAATCCATGTGAAACACATGATTTAGTTTGAAATCAATGCGAAGTAGAAGACTTAGCTTCAAATCTATGCGGAACAAATGGTTTAGCCTCAAATACTTGTGATATACATGATTTAGCTTCAACTGCATGCGAAACTACTGAGTTAGCTTCAAATCCAAGCGGAACACATGATTTAGCTTCAAATGAATGCGGAGTAGAATACTTAGCTTCAAATCTATGCGGAACAAATGGTTTAGCCTCAAATACTTGTGATATACATGATTTAGCTTCAACTGCGTGCGAAACAACTGAGTTAGCTACAAATCCAAGCGGAACACATGATTTAGATTCAAATACTTGCCATATAAATGATATAGCTTCAATTGCAGGCGAAACAAACCAGTTAACTTCAATTCCATGCGAAACACATGATTTAGTATCAAATCAGGGCGAAGTAGAAGGCTTAGCTTCAAATCAATGCGAAACAAATGGTTTAGATTCAGATACTAGTGATAAACATGATTTAGCTTCCTCTGCATGCGAAACAAACGAGTTAGCTTCAAATCCATGCGAAACACATGATTTTGCTTCCAATCAATGCAAAGTAGAAGGCTTAGCTTCAAATCCATGCGAAACAGATCTTTTAGCTTCTAATACTTGCGATATAAATGATATAGCTTCAAATGCAGGCGAAAGAAACGATTTAGCTACAAATCCATGCGAAAAACATGATTTAGCTTCAAATGAATGCGGAGTGGAAGACTTAGCTTCAAATCTATGCGGAACAAATGGTTTAGCCTCAAATACTTGTGATATACATGATTTAGCTTCAACTGCATGCGAAACAACTGAGTTAGCTACAAATCCAAGCGAAACACATGATTTAGCTTCAAATCAATGCGAAGTAGAAGGCTTAGCTTCAAATCCATGCGAGACGAATGATTTAGCTTCAAATACTTGCCTTATAAATGATATAGCTTCAAATGCAGGCGAAACAAACGAGTTAGCTTCAAATCCAAGCGAAACGCATGATTTAGCTTCAAATGAATGCGGAGTAGAAGACTTAGCTTCAAATCCATGCGAAACGAATGATTTACCTTCAAATACTTGCCTTATAAATGATATAGCTTCAAATGCAGGCGACTCACACGAGTTAGCTTCAAATCCAAGCGAAACACATGATTTAGCTTCAAATGAATGCGGAGTAGAAGACTTAGCTTCAAATCTATGCGGAACAAATGGTTTAGCCTCAAATACTTGTGATATACATGATTTAGCTTCAACTGCATGCGAAACAACTGAGTTAGCTTCAAATCCAAGCGAAACACATGATTTAGATTCAAATACTTGCCTTATAAATGATATAGCTTCAAGTGCAGGCGAAACAAACGAGTTAGCTACAAATCCATGCAAAACACATGATTTAGCTTCAAATGAATGCGGAGTGGAAGACTTAGCTTCAAATCTATGCGAAACGAAAGATTTAGATTCAAATGCTTGCGAATATAAGTGATATAGCTTCAAATGCAGGCGAAACAAACGAGTTAGCTACAAATCCAAGCGAAACACATGATTTAGCTTCAAATCAATGCGAAGTAGAAGGCTTAGCTTCAAATCCATGCGGAACGAATGGTTTAGCTTCAAATGCTTGCCATATAAATGATATAGCTTCAAATGCAGGCGGAACAAACGAGTTAGCTTTAAATCCAAGCGAAACACGTGATTTAGTTTCAAATCAGTGCAAAGTAGAAGGCTTAGCTTCAAATCAATGCGAAACAAATGGTTTAGATTCAGATACTTGTGATAAACATGATTTAGCTTCCTCTGCATGCGAAACAAACGAGTTAGCTTCAAATCCATGCGAAACACATGATTTAGCTTCCAATCAATGCAAAGTAGAAGGCTTAGTTTCAAATCCATGCGAAACAGATAGTTTAGCTTCAAATACTTGCGATATAAATGATATAGCTTCAAATGCAGGCGAAAGAAACGAGTTAGCTACAAATCCAAGCGAAACACATGATTTAGCTTGAAATCAATGCGAAGTAGAAGGCTTATCTTCTAATCCATGCGGAACAAATGGATTAGCTACAAATACTTGTGATAGACATGATTTAGCTTCAACTGCATGCGAAACAAACGAATTAGCGTCAAATCCAAGCGTAACACATGATTAAGCTGCAAATGCATGTGAAACACATGATTTAGCTTCAAATACTTGCCGTATAAATGATATAGCTTCAAATGCAGGCGAAACAAACGAGTTAGCAACAAATCCATGCAAAACACATGATTAAGCTTCAAATCAATTCGAAGTAAAAGGCTTAGATTCAAATCCATGCGAAACGGAAGATTTAGATTCGAATACTTGCGAATATAAGTGATATAGCTTCAAATGCAGGCGAAACAAACGAGTTAGCTACAAATCCATGTGAAACACATGATTTAGCTTGAAATCAATGCGAAGTAGAAGACTTAGCTTCAAATCCATGCGAAAAGAATGATTTAGCTTCAAATACTTGCCTTATAAATGATATAGCTTCAAATGCAGGCGAAACAAACGAGTTAGCTTCAAATCCAAGCAAAATACATGATTTAGCTTCAAATGTATGTGGAGTAGAAGACTTAGCTTCAAATCCATGCGAAACGAATGGTTTAGCTTCAAATGCTTGCGATATAAATGATATAGCTTCAAGTGCAGGCGAATCAAACGAGTTAGCTACAAATCCATGCAAAACACATAATTTAGCTTCAAATCAATTCGAAGTAGAAGGCTTAGACTCAAATCCATGCGAAACGAAAGATTTAGATTCAAATACTTGCGAATACAAATGATATAGCTTCAAATGCAGGCGAAACAAACGAGTTAGCTACAAATCCATGTGAAACACATGATTTAGCTTCAAATCAATGTGAAGTAGAAGGCTTAGCTTCAAATCCATGCGAAACGAATGGTTTAGCTTCAAATGCTTGCGATATAAATGATATAGCTTCAAATGAAGGCGGAACAAACGAGTTAGCTTTAAATCCAAGCGAAACACATGATTTAGTTTCAAATCAGTGCCAAGTAGAAGGCTTAGCTTCAAATCAATGCGGAAGAAATGGTTTAGATTCAGATACTTGTAATAAGCATGATTTAGTTTCCACTGCATTCGAAACAAACCAGTTAGCTTAAAATCCAAGCGAAACACATGATTTAGTTTCAAATTAATGCGAAGTAGAAGGCTTAGCTTCAAATCCATGCGAAACGAATGGTTTAGCTTCAAATGCTTGCGAATATAAGTGATATAGCTTCAAATGCAGGCGAAACAAACGAGTTAGCTACAAATCCAAGCGAAACACATGATTTAGCTTCAAGTGAATGCGGAGTAGCAGACTTAGCTTCAAATCTATGCGGAACAAATGGTTTAGCCTCAAATACTTGTGATATACATGATTTACCTTCAACTGCATGCGAAACAACTGAGTTAGCTTCAAATCCAAGCGAAACACATGATTTACCTTCAAATACTTGCCTTATAAATGATATAGCTTCAAATACAGGCGAAACAAACGAGTTAGCTTCAAATCCAAGCGAAACACATGATTTAGCTTCAAATACTTGCCTTATAAATGATATAGCTTCAATTGCAGGCGAAACAAACCAGTCAACTACAATTCCATGCGAAACAAATGATTTATCTTCAAATCAATGCGAAGTAGAAGGCTTAGCTTCAAATCCATGCGAAACGAATGGTTTAGCTTCAAATGCTTGCAATATAAATGATATAGCTTCAAATGCAGGCGGAACAAACGAGTTAGCTTTAAATCCAAGCGAAACACATGATTTAGTTTCAAATCAGTGCCAAGTAGGAGGCTTAGCTTCAAATCAATGCGGAAGAAATGGTTTAGATTCAGATTCTTGTAATAAACATGATTTAGCTTCCACTGCATTCGAAACAAACGAGTTAGCTACAAATCCATATGAAACACATGATTTAGCTTGAAATCAATGCGAAGTAGAAGACTTAGCTTCAAATCTATGCGGAACAAATGGTTTAGCCTCAAATACTTGTGATATACATGATTTAGCTTCAACTGCATGCGAAACTACTGAGTTAGCTTCAAATCCAAGCGGAACACATGATTTAGCTTCAAATACTTGCCATATAAATGATATAGCTTCAATTGCAGGCGAAACAAACCAGTTAACTTCAATTCCATGCGAAACAAATGATTTAGCTTCAAATCAATGCTAAGTAGAAGGCTTAGCTTCAAATCCATGCGAAACGAATGATTTAGCTTCAAATACTTGCCTTATAAATGATATAGCTTCAAATGCAGGCGACAAAAACGAGTTAGCTTCAAAACCAAGCGAAACACATGATTTAGCTTCAAATGAATGCGGAGTAGAAGACTTAGCTTCAAATCTCAGCGGAACAAACGGTTTAGCCTCAAATACTTGTGATATACATGATTTAGCTTCAACTGCATGGGAAACAACTGAGTTAGCTTCAAATCCAAGCGAAACACATGATTTAGATTCAAATACTTACCTTATAAATGATATAGCTTCAAGTGCAGGCGAAACAAACGAGTTAGCTACAAATCCATGCAAAACACATGTTTAAGCTTCAAATCAATTCGAAGTAGAAGGCTTAGATTCAAATCCATGCGAAACGAAATATTTAGATTCAAATACTTGCGAATATAAGTGATATAAAACTTTCTAATGCAGGCGAAACAAACGAGTTAGCTACAAATCCATATGAAACACATGATTTAGCTTGAAATCAATGCGAAGTAGAAGACTTAGCTTCAAATCTATGCGGAACAAATGGTTTAGCCTCAAATACTTGTGATATACATGATTTAGCTTCAACTGCATGCGAAACTACTGAGTTAGCTTCAAATCCAAGCGGAACACATGATTTAGCTTCAAATACTTGCCATATAAATGATATAGCTTCAATTGCAGGCGAAACAAACCAGTTAACTTCAATTCCATGCGAAACAAATGATTTAGCTTCAAATCAATGCTAAGTAGAAGGCTTAGCTTCAAATCCATGCGAAACCAATGATTTAGCTTCAAATACTTGCCTTATAAATGATATAGCTTCAAATGCAGGCGAAACAAAAGAGTTAGCTACAAATCCATGTGAAACACATGATTTAGTTTGAAATCAATGCGAAGTAGAAGACTTAGCTTCAAATCTATGCGGAACAAATGGTTTAGCCTCAAATACTTGTGATATACATGATTTAGCTTCAACTGCATGCGAAACTACTGAGTTAGCTTCAAATCCAAGCGGAACACATGATTTAGCTTCAAATGAATGCGAAGTAGAAGACTTAGCTTCAAATCCATGCGAAAAGAATGATTTAGCTTCAAATACTTGCCTTATAAATGATATAGCTTCAAATGCAGGCGAAACAAACGAGTTAGCTTCAAATCCAAGCAAAATACATGATTTAGCTTCAAATGTATGTGGAGTAGAAGACTTAGCTTCAAATCCATGCGAAACGAATGGTTTAGCTTCAAATGCTTGCGATATAAATGATATAGCTTCAAGTGCAGGCGAATCAAACGAGTTAGCTACAAATCCATGCAAAACACATAATTTAGCTTCAAATCAATTCGAAGTAGAAGGCTTAGACTCAAATCCATGCGAAACGAAAGATTTAGATTCAAATACTTGCGAATACAAATGATATAGCTTCAAATGCAGGCGAAACAAACGAGTTAGCTACAAATCCATGTGAAACACATGATTTAGCTTCAAATCAATGTGAAGTAGAAGGCTTAGCTTCAAATCCATGCGAAACGAATGGTTTAGCTTCAAATGCTTGCGATATAAATGATATAGCTTCAAATGAAGGCGGAACAAACGAGTTAGCTTTAAATCCAAGCGAAACACATGATTTAGTTTCAAATCAGTGCCAAGTAGGAGGCTTAGCTTCAAATCAATGCGGAAGAAATGGTTTAGATTCAGATACTTGTAATAAGCATGATTTAGTTTCCACTGCATTCGAAACAAACCAGTTAGCTTAAAATCCAAGCGAAACACATGATTTAGTTTCAAATTAATGCGAAGTAGAAGGCTTAGCTTCAAATCCATGCGAAACGAATGGTTTAGCTTCAAATACTTGTGATATACATGATTTAGCTTCAACTGCATGCGAAACTACTGAGTTAGCTTCAAATCCAAGCGGAACACATGATTTAGCTTCAAATACTTGCCATATAAATGATATAGCTTCAATTGCAGGCGAAACAAACCAGTTAACTTCAATTCCATGCGAAACAAATGATTTAGCTTCAAATCAATGCTAAGTAGAAGGCTTAGCTTCAAATCCATGCGAAACGAATGATTTAGCTTCAAATACTTGCCTTATAAATGATATAGCTTCAAATGCAGGCGACAAAAACGAGTTAGCTTCAAAACCAAGCGAAACACATGATTTAGCTTCAAATGAATGCGGAGTAGAAGACTTAGCTTCAAATCTCAGCGGAACAAACGGTTTAGCCTCAAATACTTGTGATATACATGATTTAGCTTCAACTGCATGGGAAACAACTGAGTTAGCTTCAAATCCAAGCGAAACACATGATTTAGATTCAAATACTTACCTTATAAATGATATAGCTTCAAGTGCAGGCGAAACAAACGAGTTAGCTACAAATCCATGCAAAACACATGTTTAAGCTTCAAATCAATTCGAAGTAGAAGGCTTAGATTCAAATCCATGCGAAACGAAATATTTAGATTCAAATACTTGCGAATATAAGTGATATAAAACTTTCTAATGCAGGCGAAACAAACGAGTTAGCTACAAATCCATATGAAACACATGATTTAGCTTGAAATCAATGCGAAGTAGAAGACTTAGCTTCAAATCTATGCGGAACAAATGGTTTAGCCTCAAATACTTGTGATATACATGATTTAGCTTCAACTGCATGCGAAACTACTGAGTTAGCTTCAAATCCAAGCGGAACACATGATTTAGCTTCAAATACTTGCCATATAAATGATATAGCTTCAATTGCAGGCGAAACAAACCAGTTAACTTCAATTCCATGCGAAACAAATGATTTAGCTTCAAATCAATGCTAAGTAGAAGGCTTAGCTTCAAATCCATGCGAAACCAATGATTTAGCTTCAAATACTTGCCTTATAAATGATATAGCTTCAAATGCAGGCGAAACAAAAGAGTTAGCTACAAATCCATGTGAAACACATGATTTAGTTTGAAATCAATGCGAAGTAGAAGACTTAGCTTCAAATCTATGCGGAACAAATGGTTTAGCCTCAAATACTTGTGATATACATGATTTAGCTTCAACTGCATGCGAAACTACTGAGTTAGCTTCAAATCCAAGCGGAACACATGATTTAGCTTCAAATGAATGCGGAGTAGAAGACTTAGCTTCAAATCTATGCGGAACAAATGGTTTAGCCTCAAATACTTGTGATATACATGATTTAGCTTCAACTGCGTGCGAAACAACTGAGTTAGCTGCAAATCCAAGCGGAACACATGATTTAGATTCAAATACTTGCCATATAAATGATATAGCTTCAATTGCAGGCGAAACAAACCAGTTAACTTCAATTCCATGCGAAACACATGATTTAGTATCAAATCAGGGCGAAGTAGCAGGCTTAGCTTCAAATCAATGCGAAACAAATGGTTTAGATTCAGATACTAGTGATAAACATGATTTAGCTTCCTCTGCATGTGAAACAAACGAGTTAGCTTCAAATCCATGCGAAACACATGATTTTGCTTCCAATCAATGCAAAGTAGAAGGCTTAGCTTCAAATCCATGCGAAACAGATCTTTTAGCTTCTAATACTTGCGATATAAATGATATAGCTTCAAATGCAGGCGAAAGAAACGATTTAGCTACAAATCCATGCGAAAAACATGATTTAGCTTCAAATGAATGCGGAGTGGAAGACTTAGCTTCAAATCTATGCGGAACAAATGGTTTAGCCTCAAATACTTGTGATATACATGATTTAGCTTCAACTGCATGCGAAACAACTGAGTTAGCTACAAATCCAAGCGAAACACATGATTTAGCTTCAAATCAATGCGAAGTAGAAGGCTTAGCTTCAAATCCATGCGAAACGAATGATTTAGCTTCAAATACTTGCCTTATAAATGATATAGCTTCAAATGCAGGCGAAACAAACGAGTTAGCTTCAAATCCAAGCGAAACGCATGATTTAGCTTCAAATCAATGCGAAGTAGAAGGCTTAGCTTCAAATCCATGCGAAACGTATGATTTAGCTTCAAATACTTGCCTTATAAATGATATAGCTTCAAATGCAGGCGAAACAAACGAGTTAGCTACAAATCCATGTGAAACACATGATTTAGCTTCAAATCATTGTGAAGTAGAAGGCTTAGCTTCAAATCCATGCGAAACGAATGATTTAGATTCAAATACTTGCGAATATAAGTGATATAGCTTCAAATGCAGGCGAAACAAACGAGTTAGCTACAAATCCATGTGAAACACATGATTTAGCTTCAAATCAATGTGAAGTAGAAGGCTTAGCTTCAAATCCATGCGAAAGGAATGGTTTAGCTTCAAATACTTGCGATATAAATGATATAGCTTCAAATGCAGGCGGAACAAACGAGTTAGCTTTAAATCCAAGCGAAACACATGATTTAGCTTGAAATCAATGCGAAGTAGAAGGCTTATCTTCTAAACCATGCGGAACAAATGGATTAGCTACAAATACTTGTGATAGACATGATTTAGCTTCAACTGCATGCGAAACAAACGAATTAGCTTCAAATCCAAGCTTAACACATGATTAAGCTTCAAATGCATGTGAAACACATGATTTAGCTTCAAATACTTGCCTTGTAAATGATATAGCTTCAAGTGCAGGCGAAACAAACGAGTTAGCAACAAATCCATGCAAAACACATGATTAAGCTTCAAATCAATTCGAAGTAGAAGGCTTAGATTCAAATCCATGCGAAACGAAAGATTTAGATTCAAATACTTGCGAATATAAGTGATATAGCTTCAAATGCAGGGGAAACAAACGAGTTAGCTACAAATCCATGTGAAACACATGATTTAGCTTGAAATCAATGCGAAGTGGAAGACTTAGCTTCAAATCCATGCGAAAAGAATGATTTAGCTTCAAATACTTTCCTTATAAATGATAAAGCTTCAAATGCAGGCGAAACAAACGAGTTAGCTTCAAATCCAAGCGAAACACATGATTTAGCTTCAAATGAATGTGGAGTAGAAGACTTAGCTTCAAATCCATGCGAAACGAATGATTTAGCTTCAAATACTTGCCTTATAAATGATATAGCTTCAAATGCAGGCGAAACAAACGAGTTAGCTTCAAATCCATTCGAAACACATGATTTAGCTTCAAATACTTGCCTTATAAATGATATAGGTTCAAATGCAGGCGAAACAAACGAGTTAGCTTCAAATCCAAGCGAAATACATGATTTAGCTTCAAATGCATGTGAAACACATGATTTAGCTTCAAATACTTGCCTTATAAATGATATAGCTTCAAGTGCAGGCGAAACAAACGAGTTAGCAACAAATCCATGCAAAACACATGATTAAGCTTCAAATCAATTCGAAGTAAAAGGCTTAGATTCAAATCCATGCGAAACGGAAGATTTAGATTCGAATACTTGCGAATATAAGTGATATAGCTTCAAATGCGGGCGAAACAAACGAGTTAGCTACAAATCCATGTGAAACACATGATTTAGCTTGAAATCAATGCGAAGTAGAAGACTTAGCTTCAAATCCATGCGAAAAGAATGATTTAGCTTCAAATACTTGCCTTATAAATGATATAGCTTCAAATGCAGGCGAAACAAACGAGTTAGCTTCAAATCCAAGCAAAATACATGATTTAGCTTCAAATGTATGTGGAGTAGAAGACTTAGCTTCAAATCCATGCGAAACGAATGGTTTAGCTTCAAATGCTTGCGATATAAATGATATAGCTTCAAGTGCAGGCGAATCAAACGAGTTAGCTACAAATCCATGCAAAACACATAATTTAGCTTCAAATCAATTCGAAGTAGAAGGCTTAGACTCAAATCCATGCGAAACGAAAGATTTAGATTCAAATACTTGCGAATATAAATGATATAGCTTCAAATGCAGGCGAAACAAACGAGTTAGCTACAAATCCATGTGAAACACATGATTTAGCTTCAAATCAATGTGAAGTAGAAGGCTTAGCTTCAAATCCATGCGAAACGAATGGTTTAGCTTCAAATGCTTGCGATATAAATGATATAGCTTCAAATGAAGGCGGAACAAACGAGTTAGCTTTAAATCCAAGCGAAACACATGATTTAGTTTCAAATCAGTGCCAAGTAGAAGGCTTAGCTTCAAATCAATGCGGAAGAAATGGTTTAGATTCAGATACTTGTAATAAGCATGATTTAGTTTCCACTGCATTCGAAACAAACCAGTTAGCTTAAAATCCAAGCGAAACACATGATTTAGTTTCAAATTAATGCGAAGTAGAAGGCTTAGCTTCAAATCCATGCGAAACGAATGGTTTAGCTTCAAATGCTTGCGAATATAAGTGATATAGCTTCAAATGCAGGCGAAACAAACGAGTTAGCTACAAATCCAAGCGAAACACATGATTTAGCTTCAAGTGAATGCGGAGTAGCAGACTTAGCTTCAAATCTATGCGGAACAAATGGTTTAGCCTCAAATACTTGTGATATACATGATTTACCTTCAACTGCATGCGAAACAACTGAGTTAGCTTCAAATCCAAGCGAAACACATGATTTAGATTCAAATACTTGTCTTATAAATGATATAGCTTCAAGTGCCGGCGAAACAAACGAGTTAGCTACAAATCCATGCAAAACACATGATTTAGCTTCAAATCAATTCGAAGTAGAAGGCTTAGATTCATATCCATGCGAAACGAAAGATTTAGATTCAAATACTTGCGAATATAAGTGATATAGCTTCAAATGCAGGCGAAACAAACGAGTTAGCTTCAAATCCAAGCGTAACACATCATTAAGCTGCAAATGCATGTGAAACACATGATTTAGCTTCAAATACTTGCCGTATAAATGATATAGCTTCAAATGCAGGCGAAACAAACGAGTTAGCTTCAAATCCAAGCGAAACACATGATTCAGCTTCAAATGAATGCGGAGTAGAAGCCTTAGCTTCAAATCCATGCGAAACGAATGATTTACCTTCAAATACTTGCCTTATAAATGATATAGCTTCAAATACAGGCGAAACAAACGAGTTAGCTTCAAATCCAAGCGAAACACATGATTTAGCTTGAAATCAATGCGAAGTAGAAGGCTTATCTTCTAAACCATGCGGAACAAATGGATTAGCTACAAATACTTGTGATAGACATGATTTAGCTTCAACTGCATGCGAAGCAAACGAATTAGCTTCAAATCCAAGCTTAACACATGATTAAGCTTCAAATGCATGTGAAACACATGATTTAGCTTCAAATACTTGCCTTGTAAATGATATAGCTTCAAGTGCAGGCGAAACAAACGAGTTAGCAACAAATCCATGCAAAACACATGATTAAGCTTCAAATCAATTCGAAGTAGAAGGCTTAGATTCAAATCCATGCGAAACGAAAGATTTAGATTCAAATACTTGCGAATATAAGTGATATAGCTTCAAATGCAGGGGAAACAAACGAGTTAGCTACAAATCCATGTGAAACACATGATTTAGCTTGAAATCAATGCGAAGTGGAAGACTTAGCTTCAAATCCATGCGAAAAGAATGATTTAGCTTCAAATACTTTCCTTATAAATGATAAAGCTTCAAATGCAGGCGAAACAAACGAGTTAGCTTTAAATCCAAGCGAAACACATGATTTAGCTTGAAATCAATGCGAAGTAGAAGGCTTATCTTCTAAACCATGCGGAACAAATGGATTAGCTACAAATACTTGTGATAGACATGATTTAGCTTCAACTGCATGCGAAACAAACGAATTAGCTTCAAATCCAAGCTTAACACATGATTAAGCTTCAAATGCATGTGAAACACATGATTTAGCTTCAAATACTTGCCTTGTAAATGATATAGCTTCAAGTGCAGGCGAAACAAACGAGTTAGCAACAAATCCATGCAAAACACATGATTAAGCTTCAAATCAATTCGAAGTAGAAGGCTTAGATTCAAATCCATGCGAAACGAAAGATTTAGATTCAAATACTTGCGAATATAAGTGATATAGCTTCAAATGCAGGGGAAACAAACGAGTTAGCTACAAATCCATGTGAAACACATGATTTAGCTTGAAATCAATGCGAAGTGGAAGACTTAGCTTCAAATCCATGCGAAAAGAATGATTTAGCTTCAAATACTTTCCTTATAAATGATAAAGCTTCAAATGCAGGCGAAACAAACGAGTTAGCTTCAAATCCAAGCGAAACACATGATTTAGCTTCAAATGAATGTGGAGTAGAAGACTTAGCTTCAAATCCATGCGAAACGAATGATTTAGCTTCAAATACTTGCCTTATAAATGATATAGCTTCAAATGCAGGCGAAACAAACGAGTTAGCTTCAAATCCATTCGAAACACATGATTTAGCTTCAAATACTTGCCTTATAAATGATATAGGTTCAAATGCAGGCGAAACAAACGAGTTAGCTTCAAATCCAAGCGAAATACATGATTTAGCTTCAAATGAATGTGAAACACATGATTTAGCTTCAAATACTTGCCTTATAAATGATATAGCTTCAAGTGCAGGCGAAACAAACGAGTTAGCAACAAATCCATGCAAAACACATGATTAAGCTTCAAATCAATTCGAAGTAAAAGGCTTAGATTCAAATCCATGCGAAACGGAAGATTTAGATTCGAATACTTGCGAATATAAGTGATATAGCTTCAAATGCGGGCGAAACAAACGAGTTAGCTACAAATCCATGTGAAACACATGATTTAGCTTGAAATCAATGCGAAGTAGAAGACTTAGCTTCAAATCCATGCGAAAAGAATGATTTAGCTTCAAATACTTGCCTTATAAATGATATAGCTTCAAATGCAGGCGAAACAAACGAGTTAGCTTCAAATCCAAGCAAAATACATGATTTAGCTTCAAATGTATGTGGAGTAGAAGACTTAGCTTCAAATCCATGCGAAACGAATGGTTTAGCTTCAAATGCTTGCGATATAAATGATATAGCTTCAAGTGCAGGCGAATCAAACGAGTTAGCTACAAATCCATGCAAAACACATAATTTAGCTTCAAATCAATTCGAAGTAGAAGGCTTAGACTCAAATCCATGCGAAACGAAAGATTTAGATTCAAATACTTGCGAATATAAATGATATAGCTTCAAATGCAGGCGAAACAAACGAGTTAGCTACAAATCCATGTGAAACACATGATTTAGCTTCAAATCAATGTGAAGTAGAAGGCTTAGCTTCAAATCCATGCGAAACGAATGGTTTAGCTTCAAATGCTTGCGATATAAATGATATAGCTTCAAATGAAGGCGGAACAAACGAGTTAGCTTTAAATCCAAGCGAAACACATGATTTAGTTTCAAATCAGTGCCAAGTAGAAGGCTTAGCTTCAAATCAATGCGGAAGAAATGGTTTAGATTCAGATACTTGTAATAAGCATGATTTAGTTTCCACTGCATTCGAAACAAACCAGTTAGCTTAAAATCCAAGCGAAACACATGATTTAGTTTCAAATTAATGCGAAGTAGAAGGCTTAGCTTCAAATCCATGCGAAACGAATGGTTTAGCTTCAAATGCTTGCGAATATAAGTGATATAGCTTCAAATGCAGGCGAAACAAACGAGTTAGCTACAAATCCAAGCGAAACACATGATTTAGCTTCAAGTGAATGCGGAGTAGCAGACTTAGCTTCAAATCTATGCGGAACAAATGGTTTAGCCTCAAATACTTGTGATATACATGATTTACCTTCAACTGCATGCGAAACAACTGAGTTAGCTTCAAATCCAAGCGAAACACATGATTTAGATTCAAATACTTGTCTTATAAATGATATAGCTTCAAGTGCCGGCGAAACAAACGAGTTAGCTACAAATCCATGCAAAACACATGATTTAGCTTCAAATCAATTCGAAGTAGAAGGCTTAGATTCATATCCATGCGAAACGAAAGATTTAGATTCAAATACTTGCGAATATAAGTGATATAGCTTCAAATGCAGGCGAAACAAACGAGTTAGCTTCAAATCCAAGCGTAACACATCATTAAGCTGCAAATGCATGTGAAACACATGATTTAGCTTCAAATACTTGCCGTATAAATGATATAGCTTCAAATGCAGGCGAAACAAACGAGTTAGCTTCAAATCCAAGCGAAACACATGATTCAGCTTCAAATGAATGCGGAGTAGAAGCCTTAGCTTCAAATCCATGCGAAACGAATGATTTACCTTCAAATACTTGCCTTATAAATGATATAGCTTCAAATACAGGCGAAACAAACGAGTTAGCTTCAAATCCAAGCGAAACACATGATTTAGCTTCAAATACTTGCCTTATAAATGATATAGCTTCAATTGCAGGCGAAACAAACCAGTTAACTACAATTCCATGCGAAACAAATGATTTATCTGCAAATCAATGCGAAGTAGAAGGCTTAGCTTCAAATCCATGCGAAACGAATGGTTTAGCTTCAAATGCTTGCGATATAAATGATATAGCTTCAAATGCAGGCGGAACAAACGAGTTAGCTTTAAATCCAAGCGAAACACATGATTTAGTTTCAAATCAGTGCCAAGTAGAAGGCTTAGCTTCAAATCAATGCGGAAGAAATGGTTTAGATTCAGATACTTGTAATAACCATGATTTAGCTTCCACTGCATTCGAAACAAACGAGTTAGCTTCAAATCCAAGCGAAACACACGATTTAGTTTCAAATTAATGCGAAGTAGAAGGCTTAGCTTCAAATCCATGCGAAACGAATGGTTTAGCTTCAAATGCTTGCGAATATAAGTGATATAGCTTCAAATGCAGGCGAAACAAACGAGTTAGCTACAAATCCAAGCGAAACACATGATTTAGCTTCAAGTGAATGCGGAGTAGCAGACTTAGCTTCAAATCTATGCGGAACAAATGGTTTAGCCTCAAATACTTGTGATATACATGATTTACCTTCAACTGCATGCGAAACAACTGAGTTAGCTTCAAATCCAAGCGAAACACAAGATTTAGATTCAAATACTTGTCTTATAAATGATATAGCTTCAAGTGCCGGCGAAACAAACGAGTTAGCTACAAATCCATGCAAAACACATGATTTAGCTTCAAATCAATTCGAAGTAGAAGGCTTAGATTCATATCCATGCGAAACGAAAGATATAGATTCAAATACTTGCGAATATAAGTGATATAGCTTCAAATGCAGGCGAAACAAACGAGTTAGCTACAAATCCATGTGAAACACATGATTTAGCTTGAAATCAATGCGAAGTAGAAGACTTAGCTTCAAATCCATGCGAAAAGAATGATTTAGCTTCAAATACCTGCCTTATAAATGATATAGCTTCAAATGCAGGCGAAACAAACGAGTTAGCTTCAAATCCAAGCGAAACACATGATTTAGCTTCAAATGAATGTGGAGTAGAAGACTTAGCTTCAAATCCATGCGAAACGAATGGTTTAGATTCAAATACTTGCGAATATAAGTGATATAGCTTCAAATGCAGGCGAAACAAACGAGTTAGCTACAAATCCATGTGAAACACATGATTTAGCTTCAAATCAATGTGAAGTAGAAGGCTTAGCTTCAAATCCATGCGAAAGGAATGGTTTAGCTTCAAATGCTTGCGATATAAATGATATAGCTTCAAATGCAGGCGGAACAAACGAGTTAGCTTTAAATCCAAGCGAAACACATGTTTTAGTTTCAAATCAGTGCCAAGTAGAAGGCTTAGCTTCAAATCAATGCGGAAGAAATGGTTTAGATTCAGATACTTGTAATGAGCATGATTTAGCTTCTACTGCATTCGAAACAAACGAGTTAGCTTCAAATCCAAGCGAAACACATGATTTAGTTTCAAATTAATGCGAAGTAGAAGGCTTAGCTTCAAATCCATGCGAAACGAATGGTTTAGCTTCAAATGCTTGCGATACAAATGATATAGCTTCAAATGCAGGCGAAACAAACGAGTTAGCTACAAATCCATGTGAAACACATGATTTAGCTTCAAGTGAATGCGGAGTAGCAGACTTAGCTTCAAATCTATGCGGAACAAATGGTTTAGCCTCAAATACTTGTGATATACATGATTTACCTTCAACTGCATGCGAAACAACTGAGTTAGCTTCAAATCCAAGCGAAACACATGATTTAGATTCAAATACTTGTCTTATAAATGATATAGCTTCAAGTGCCGGCGAAACAAACGAGTTAGCTACAAATCCATGCAAAACACATGATTTAGCTTCAAATCAATTCGAAGTAGAAGGCTTAGATTCATATCCATGCGAAACGAAAGATTTAGATTCAAATACTTGCGAATATAAGTGATATAGCTTCAAATGCAGGCGAAACAAACGAGTTAGCTTCAAATCCAAGCGTAACACATCATTAAGCTGCAAATGCATGTGAAACACATGATTTAGCTTCAAATACTTGCCGTATAAATGATATAGCTTCAAATGCAGGCGAAACAAACGAGTTAGCTTCAAATCCAAGCGAAACACATGATTCAGCTTCAAATGAATGCGGAGTAGAAGCCTTAGCTTCAAATCCATGCGAAACGAATGATTTACCTTCAAATACTTGCCTTATAAATGATATAGCTTCAAATATAGGCGAAACAAACGAGTTAGCTTCAAATCCAAGCGAAACACATGATTTAGCTTCAAATACTTGCCTTATAAATGATATAGCTTCAATTGCAGGCGAAACAAACCAGTTAACTACAATTCCATGCGAAACAAATGATTTATCTGCAAATCAATGCGAAGTAGAAGGCTTAGCTTCAAATCCATGCGAAACGAATGGTTTAGCTTCAAATGCTTGCGATATAAATGATATAGCTTCAAATGCAGGCGGAACAAACGAGTTAGCTTTAAATCCAAGCGAAACACATGATTTAGTTTCAAATCAGTGCCAAGTAGAAGGCTTAGCTTCAAATCAATGCGGAAGAAATGGTTTAGATTCAGATACTTGTAATAACCATGATTTAGCTTCCACTGCATTCGAAACAAACGAGTTAGCTTCAAATCCAAGCGAAACACACGATTTAGTTTCAAATTAATGCGAAGTAGAAGGCTTAGCTTCAAATCCATGCGAAACGAATGGTTTAGCTTCAAATGCTTGCGAATATAAGTGATATAGCTTCAACTGCATGCGAAACAAACGAATTAGCGTCAAATCCAAGCGAAACACATGATTTAGCTTCAAGTGAATGCGGAGTAGCAGACTTAGCTTCAAATCTATGCGGAACAAATGGTTTAGCCTCAAATACTTGTGATATACATGATTTACCTTCAACTGCATGCGAAACAACTGAGTTAGCTTCAAATCCAAGCGAAACACAAGATTTAGATTCAAATACTTGTCTTATAAATGATATAGCTTCAAGTGCCGGCGAAACAAACGAGTTAGCTACAAATCCATGCAAAACACATGATTTAGCTTCAAATCAATTCGAAGTAGAAGGCTTAGATTCATATCCATGCGAAACGAAAGATATAGATTCAAATACTTGCGAATATAAGTGATATAGCTTCAAATGCAGGCGAAACAAACGAGTTAGCTACAAATCCATGTGAAACACATGATTTAGCTTGAAATCAATGCGAAGTAGAAGACTTAGCTTCAAATCCATGCGAAAAGAATGATTTAGCTTCAAATACCTGCCTTATAAATGATATAGCTTCAAATGCAGGCGAAACAAACGAGTTAGCTTCAAATCCAAGCGAAACACATGATTTAGCTTCAAATGAATGTGGAGTAGAAGACTTAGCTTCAAATCCATGCGAAACGAATGATTTAGATTCAAATACTTGCGAATATAAGTGATATAGCTTCAAATGCAGGCGAAACAAACGAGTTAGCTACAAATCCATGTGAAACACATGATTTAGCTTCAAATCAATGTGAAGTAGAAGGCTTAGCTTCAAATCCATGCGAAAGGAATGGTTTAGCTTCAAATGCTTGCGATATAAATGATATAGCTTCAAATGCAGGCGGAACAAACGAGTTAGCTTTAAATCCAAGCGAAACACATGTTTTAGTTTCAAATCAGTGCCAAGTAGAAGGCTTAGCTTCAAATCAATGCGGAAGAAATGGTTTAGATTCAGATACTTGTAATGAGCATGATTTAGCTTCTACTGCATTCGAAACAAACGAGTTAGCTTCAAATCCAAGCGAAACACATGATTTAGTTTCAAATTAATGCGAAGTAGAAGGCTTAGCTTCAAATCTATGCGGAACAAATGGTTTAGCCTCAAATACTTGTGATATACATGATTTAGCTTCAACTGCATGCGAAACAACTGAGTTAGCTACAAATCCAAGCGAAACACATGATTTAGCTTCAAATCAATGCGAAGTAGAAGGCTTAGCTTCAAATCCATGAGAAACGAATGATTTAGCTTCAAATACTTGCCTTATAAATGATATAGCTTCAAATGCAGGCGAAACAAACGAGTTAGCTTCAAATCCAAGCGAAACGCATGATTTAGCTTCAAATGAATGCGGAGTAGAAGACTTAGCTTCAAATCCATGCGAAACAGATAGTTTAGCTTCAAATACTTGCGATATAAATGATATAGCTTCAAATGCAGGCGAAAGAAACGAGTTAGCTACAAATCCAAGCGAAACACATGATTTAGCTTGAAATCAATGCGAAGAAGAAGGCTTATCTTCTAATCCATGCGGAACAAATGGATTAGCTACAAATACTTGTGATAGACATGATTTAGCTTCAACTGCATGCGAAACAAACGAATTAGCGTCAAATCCAAGCGTAACACATGATTAAGCTGCAAATGCATGTGAAACACATGATTTAGCTTCAAATACTTGCCGTATAAATGATATAGCTTCAAATGCAGGCGAAACAAACGAGTTAGCTTCAAATCCAAGCGAAACACATGATTCAGCTTCAAATGAAAGCGGAGTAGAAACCTTAGCTTCAAATCCATGCGAAACGAATGATTTACCTTCAAATACTTGCCTTATAAATGATATAGCTTCAAATACAGGCGAAACAAACGAGTTAGCTTCAAATCCAAGCGAAACACATGATTTAGCTTCAAATACTTGCCTTATAAATGATATAGCTTCAATTGCAGGCGAAACAAACCAGTTAACTACAATTCCATGCGAAACAAATGATTTATCTGCAAATCAATGCGAAGTAGAAGGCTTAGCTTCAAATCCATGCGAAACGAATGGTTTAGCTTCAAATGCTTGCGATATAAATGATATAGCTTCAAATGCAGGCGGAACAAACGAGTTAGCTTTAAATCCAAGCGAAACACATGATTTAGTTTCAAATCAGTGCCAAGTAGAAGGCTTAGCTTCAAATCAATGCGGAAGAAATGGTTTAGATTCAGATACTTGTAATAACCATGATTTAGCTTCCACTGCATTCGAAACAAACGAGTTAGCTTCAAATCCAAGCGAAACACACGATTTAGTTTCAAATTAATGCGAAGTAGAAGGCTTAGCTTCAAATCCATGCGAAACGAATGGTTTAGCTTCAAATGCTTGCGAATATAAGTGATATAGCTTCAAATGCAGGCGAAACAAACGAGTTAGCTACAAATCCAAGCGAAACACATGATTTAGCTTCAAGTGAATGCAGAGTAGCAGACTTAGCTTCAAATCAATGCGGAACAAATGGTTTAGCCTCAAATACTTGTGATATACATGATTTACCTTCAACTGCATGCGAAACAACTGAGTTAGCTTCAAATCCAAGCGAAACACATGATTTAGATTCAAATACTTGTCTTATAAATGATATAGCTTCAAGTGCCGGCGAAACAAACGAGTTAGCTACAAATCCATGCAAAACACATGATTTAGCTTCAAATCAATTCGAAGTAGAAGGCTTAGATTCATATCCATGCGAAACGAAAGATTTAGATTCAAATACTTGCGAATATAAGTGATATAGCTTCAAATGCAGGCGAAACAAACGAGTTAGCTTCAAATCCAAGCGAAACACATGATTTAGCTTCAAATGAATGTGGAGTAGAAGACTTAGCTTCAAATCCATGCGAAACGAATGATTTAGATTCAAATACTTGCGAATATAAGTGATATAGCTTCAAATGCAGGCGAAACAAACGAGTTAGCTACAAATCCATGTGAAACACATGATTTAGCTTCAAATCAATGTGAAGTAGAAGGCTTAGCTTCAAATCCATGCGAAAGGAATGGTTTAGCTTCAAATGCTTGCGATATAAATGATATAGCTTCAAATGCAGGCGGAACAAACGAGTTAGCTTTAAATCCAAGCGAAACACATGTTTTAGTTTCAAATCAGTGCCAAGTAGAAGGCTTAGCTTCAAATCAATGCGGAAGATATGATTTAGATTCAGATACTTGTAATGAGCATGATTTAACTTCTACTGCATTCGAAACAAACGAGTTAGCTTCAAATCCAAGCGAAACACATGATTTAGTTTCAAATTAATGCGAAGTAGAAGGCTTAGCTTCAAATCCATGCGAAACGAATGGTTTAGCTTCAAATGCTTGCGATACAAATGATATAGCTTCAAATGCAGGCGAAACAAACGAGTTAGCTACAAATCCATGTGAAACACATGATTTAGCTTGCAATCAATGCGAAGTAGAAGACTTAGCTTCAAATCTATGCGGAACAAATGGTTTAATCTCAAATACTTGTGATATACATGATTTAGCTTCAACTGCATGCGAAACTACTGAGTTAGCTTCAAATCCAAGCGGAACACATGATTTAGCTTCAAATACTTGCCATAAAAATGATAAAGCTTCAATTGAAGGCGAAACAAACCAGTTAACTTCAATTCCATGCGAAACAAATCATTTAGCTTCAAATCAATGCTAAGTAGAAGGCTTAGCTTCAAATCCATGCGAAACGAATGATTTAGCTTGAAATACTTGCCTTATAGATGATATAGTTTCAAATGCAGGCGACACAAACGAGTTAGCTTCAAATCCAAGCGAAACACATGATTGAGCTTCAAATGAATGCGGAGTAGAAGACTTAGCTTCAAATCTATGCGGAAAAAACGGTTTAGCCTCAAATACTTGTGATATACATGATTTAGCTTCAACTGCATGCGAAACAACTGAGTTAGCTTCAATTCCAAGCGAAACACATGATTTAGATTCAAATACTTGCCATATAAATGATATAGCTTCAATTGCAGTTGAAACAAACCAGTTACCTTCAATTCCATGCGAAACAAATGATTTAGCTTCAAATCAATGCTAAGTAGAAGGCTTAGCTTCAAATCCATGCGATACGAATGGTTTAGCTTCAAATGCTTGAGATATAAATGATATAGCTTCAAATGCAGGCGGAACAAACGAGTTAGCTTTAAATCCAAGCGAAACACATGATTTAGTATCAAATCAGGGCGAAGTAGAAGGCTTAGCTTCAAATCAATGCGAAACAAATGGTTTAGATTCAGATACTCGTGATAAACATGATTTAGCTTCCTCTGCATGCGAAACAAACGAGTTAGCTTCAAATCCATGCGAAACACATGATTTTGCTTCCAATCAATGCAAAGTAGAAGGCTTAGCTTCAAATCCATGCGAAACAGATAGTTTAGCTTCTAATACTTGCGATATAAATGATATAGCTTCAAATGCAGGCGAAAGAAACGATTTAGCTACAAATCCATGCGAAAAACATGATTTAGCTTCAAATGAATGCGGAGTGGAAGACTTAGCTTCAAATCTATGCGGAACAAATGGTTTAGCCTCAAATACTTGTGATATACATGATTTAGCTTCAACTGCATGCGAAACAACTGAGTTAGCTACAAATCCAAGCGAAACACATGATTTAGCTTCAAATCAATGCGAAGTAGAAGGCTTAGCTTCAAATCCATGCGAAACGAATGATTTAGCTTCAAATACTTGCCTTATAAATGATATAGCTTCAAATGCAGGCGAAACAAACGAGTTAGCTTCAAATCCAAGCGAAACGCATGATTTAGCTTCAAATCAATGCGAAGTAGAAGGCTTAGCTTCAAATCCATGCGGAACGAATGGTTTAGCTTCAAATGCTTGCGATATAAATGATATAGCTTCAAATGCAGGCGGAACAAACGAGTTAGCTTTAAATCCAAGCGAAACACATGATTTAGTTTCAAATCAGTGCAAAGTAGAAGGCTTAGCTTCAAATCAATGCGAAACAAATGGTTTAGATTCAGATACTTGTGATAAACATGATTTAGCTTCCTCTGCATGCGAAACAAACGAGTTAGCTTCAAATCCAAGCGAAACACATGATTTAGCTTCAAATGAATGCGGAGTAGAAGACTTAGCTTCAAATCCATGCGAAACGAATGATTTAGCTTCAAATACTTGCCTTATAAATGATATAGCTTCAAATGCAGGCGAAACGAACGAGTTAGCTTCAAATACAAGCGAAACACATGATTTAGCTTCAAATGAATGCGGAGTGGAAGACTTAGCTTCAAATCTATGCGGAACAAATGGTTTAGCCTCAAATACTTGTGATATACATGATTTTGCTTCAACTGCATGCGAAACAACTGAGTTAGCATCAAATCCAAGCGAAACACATGATTTAGATTCAAATACTTGCCTTATAAATGATATAGCTTCAAGTGCAGGCGAAACAAACGAGTTAGCTAGAAATCCATGCAAAACACATGATTTAGCTTCAAATCAATTCGAAGTAGAAGGCTTAGATTCATATCCATGCGAAACGAAAGATTTAGATTCAAATACTTGCGAATATAAGTGATATAGCTTCAAATTCAGGCGAAACAAACGAGTTAGCTAGGAATCCATGTGAAACACATGATTTAGCTTGAAATCAATGCGAAAAGAATGATTTAGCTTCAAATACTTGCTTTAAAAATGATATAGCTTCAAATGCAGGCGAAACAAACGAGTTAGCTTCAAATCCATTCGAAACACATGATTTAGCTTCAAATACTTGCCTTATAAATGATATAGCTTCAATTGCAGGCGAAACAAACCAGTTAACTACAATTCCATGCGAAACAAATGATTTATCTTCAAATCAATGCGAAGTAGAAGGTTTAGCTTCAAATCCATGCGAAACGAATGATTTAGCTTCAAATACTTGCCTTATAAATGATATAGCTTCAAATGCAGGCGAAACGAACGTGTTAGCTTCAAATACAAGCGAAACACATGATTTAGTTTCAAATGAATGCGGAGTAGAAGACTTAGCTTCAAATCAATGCGAAACAAATGGTTTAGATTCAGATACTAGTGATAAACATGATTTAGCTTCCTCTGTATGCGAAACAAACGAGTTAGCTTCAAATCCATGCGAAACACATGATTTAGCTTCCAATCAATGCAAAGTAGAAGGCTTAGCTTCAAATCCATGCGAAACAGATAGTTTAGCTTCAAATACTTGCGATATAAATGATATAGCTTCAAATGCAGGCGAAAGAAACGAGTTAGCTACAAATCCATGCGAAACACATGATTTAGCTTGAAATCAATGCGAAGTAGAAGGCTTATCTTCAAATCCATGCGGAACAAATGGATTAGCTACAAATACTTGTGATAGACATGATTTAGCTCCAACTGCATGCGAAACAAACGAATTAGCTTCAAATCCAAGCGTAACACATGATTAAGCTTCAAATGCATGTGAAACACATGATTTAGCTTCAAATACTTGCCTTGTAAATGATATAGCTTCAAGTGCAGGCGAAACAAACGAGTTAGCAACAAATCCATGCAAAACACATGATGAAGCTTCAAATCAATTCGAAGTAGAAGGCTTAGCTTCAAATCCATGCGAAACGAAAGATTTAGATTCAAATACTTGCGAATGTAAGTGATATAGCTTCAAATGCAGGCGAAACAAACGAGTTAGCTACAAATTCAAGCGAAACACATGATTTAGCTTCAAATCAATGCGAAGTAGAAGGCTTAGCTTCAAATCCATGCGAAACGAATGGTTTAGCTTCAAATGCTTGCGATATAAATGATATAGCTTCAAATGCAGGCGGAACAAACGAGTTAGCTTTAAATCCAAGCGAAACACATGATTTAGTTTCAAATCAGTGCAAAGTAGAAGGCTTAGCTTCAAATCAATGCGAAACAAATGGTTTAGATTCAGATACTTGTGATAAACATGATTTAGCTTCCTCTGCATGCGAAACAAACGAGTTAGCTTCAAATCCATGCGAAACACATGATTTAGCTTCCAATCAATGCAAAGTAGAAGGCTTAGCTTCAAATCCATGCGAAACAGATAGTTTAGATTCAAATACTTGCGATATAAATGATATAGCTTCAAACGCAGGCGAAAGAAACGAGTTAGCTACAAATCCATGCAAAACACATGTTTAAGCTTCAAATCAATTCGAAGTAGAAGGCTTAGATTCAAATCCATGCGAAACGAAATATTTAGATTCAAATACTTGCGAATATAAGTGATATAAAACTTTCTAATGCAGGCGAAACAAACGAGTTAGCCTCAAATCCAAGCAAAATACATGATTTAGCTTCAAATGAATGTGGAGTAGAAGACTTAGCTTCAAATCCATGCGAAACGAATGATTTAGCTTCAAATACTTGCCTTATAAATGATATAGCTTCAAATGTAGGCGAAACAAACGAGTTAGCTTCAAATCCATTCGAAACACATGATTTAGCTTCAAATACTTGCCTTGTAAATGATATAGCTTCAAGTGCAGGCGAAACAAACGAGTTAGCAACAAATCCATGCAAAACACATGATTAAGCTTCAAATCAATTCGAAGTAGAAGGCTTAGATTCAAATCCATGCGAAACGAAAGATTTAGATTCAAATACTTGCGAATATAAGTGATATAGCTTCAAATGCAGGCGAAACAAACGAGTTAGCTACAAATCCATGTGAAACACATGATTTAGCTTGAAATCAATGCGAAGTGGAAGACTTAGCTTCAAATCTATGCGGAACAAATGGTTTAGACTCAAATACTTGTGATATACATGATTTAGCTTCAAATGCAGGCGACACAAATGAGTTAGCTTCAAATCCAAGCGAAACACATGATTTAGCTTCAAATGAATGCGGAGTAGAAGACTTAGCTTCAAATCTATGCGAAACAAACGGTTTAGCCTCAAATACTTGTGATATACATGATTTAGCTTCAACTGCATGCGAAACAACTGAGTTAGCATCAAATCCAAGCGAAACACATGATTTAGATTCAAATACTTGCCTTATAAATGATATAGCTTCAAGTGCAGGCTAAACAAACGAGTTAGCTACAAATCCATGCAAAACACATGATTTAGCTTCAAATCAATTCGAAGTAGAAGGCTTAGATTCATATCCATGCGAAACGAAAGATTTAGATTCAAATACTTGCGAATATAAGTGATATAGCTTCCAATGCAGGCGAAACAAACGAGTTAGCTAGAAATCCATGTGAAACACATGATTTAGTTTGAAATCAATGCGAAGTAGAAGACTTAGCTTCAAATCCATGCGAAAAGAATGATTTAGCTTCAAATACTTTCCTTATAAATGTTAAAGCTTCAAATGCAGGCGAAACAAACGAGTTAGCTTCAAATCCAAGCGAAACACATGATTTAGCTTCAAATGAATGTGGAGTAGAAGACTTAGCTTCAAATCCATGCGAAACGAATGATTTAGCTTCAAATACTTGCCTTATAAATGATATAGCTTCAAATGCAGGCGAAACAAACGAGTTAGCTTCAAATCCATTCGAAACACATGATTTAGCTTCAAATACTTGCCTTATAAATGATATAGCTTCAATTGCAGGCGAAACAAACCAGTTAACTACAATTCCATGCGAAACAAATGATTTATCTACAAATCAATGCGAAGTAGAAGGTTTAGCTTCAAATCCATGCGAAACGAATGATTTAGCTTCAAATACTTGCCTTATAAATGATATAGCTTCAAATCCATGCGAAACACATGATTTAGCTTCCAATCAATGCAAAGTAGAAGGCTTAGCTTCAAATCCATGCGAAACAGATAGGTTAGCTTCAAATACTTGCGATATAAATGATATAGCTTCAAATGCAGGCGAAATAAACGAGTTAGCTACAAATCCATGCGAAACACATGATTTAGCTTGAAATCAATGCGAAGTAGAAGGCTTATCTTCTAATCCATGCGGAACAAATGTATTAGCTACAAATACTTGTGATAGACATGATTTAACTTCAACTGCATGCGAAACAAACGAATTAGCTTCAAATCCAAGCGTAACACATGATTAAGCTTCAAATGCATGTGAAACACATGATTTAGCTTCAAATACTTGCCTTGTAAATGATATAGCTTCAAGTGCAGGTGAAACAAACGAGTTAGCAACAAATCCAAGCAAAACACATGATTAAGCTTCAAATCAATTCGAAGTAGAAGGCTTAGATTCAAGTCCATGCGAAACGAAAGATTTAGATTCAAATACTTGCGAATATTAGTGATATAGCTTCAAATGCAGGCGAAACAAACGAGTTAGCTACAAATCCATGTGAAACACATGATTTAGCTTGAAATCAATGCGAAGTAGAAGACTTAGCTTCAAATCCAAGCGGAACACATGATTTAGCTTCAAATACTTGCCATATGAATCATATAGCTTCAATTGCAGGCGAAACAAACCAGTTAACTTCAACTCCATGCGAAACAAATGATTTAGCTTCAAATCAATGCTAAATAGAAGGCTTAGCTTCAAATCCATGCGTAACGAATGATTAAGCTTCAAATACTTGCCTTATAAATGATATAGCTTCAAATGCAGGCGACACAAACGAGTTAGCTTCAAATCCAAGCGAAACACATGATTTAGCTTCAAATGAATGCGGAGTAGAAGACTTAGCTTCAAATCCATGCGAAACGAATGATTTAGCTTCAAATACTTGCCTTATAAATGATATAGCTTCAAATGCAGGCGAAAAGAATGATTTAGCTTCAAATACTTTCCTTATAAATGTTAAAGCTTCAAATGCAGGCGAAACAAACGAGTTAGCTTCAAATCCAAGCGAAACACATTATTTAGCTTCAAATGAATGTGGAGTAGAAGACTTAGCTTCAAATCCATGCGAAACGAATGATTTAGCTTCAAATACTTGCCTTATAAATGATATAGCTTCAAATGCAGGCGAAACAAACGAGTTAGCTTCAAATCCATTCGAAACACATGATTTAGCTTCAAATACTTGCCTTATAAATGATATAGCTTCAATTGCAGGCGAAACAAACCAGTTAACTACAATTCCATGCGAAACAAATGATTTAGCTTCAAATGAATGTGGAGTAGAAGACTTAGCTTCAAATCCATGCGAAACGAATGATTTAGCTTCAAATACTTGCCTTATAAATGATATAGCTTCAAATGTAGGCGAAACAAACGAGTTAGCATCAAATCCATTCGAAACACATGATTTAGCTTCAAATACTTGCCTTGTAAATGATATAGCTTCAAGTGCAGGCGAAACAAACGAGTTAGCAACAAATCCATGCAAAACACATGATTAAGCTTCAAATCAATTCGAAGTAGAAGGCTTAGATTCAAATCCATGCGAAACGAAAGATTTAGATTCAAATACTTGCGAATATAAGTGATATAGCTTCAAATGCAGGCGAAACAAACGAGTTAGCTACAAATCCATGTGAAACACATGATTTAGCTTGAAATCAATGCGAAGTGGAAGACTTAGCTTCAAATCTATGCGGAACAAATGGTTTAGACTCAAATACTTGTGATATACATGATTTAGCTTCAACTGCATGCGAAACTACTGAGTTAGCTTCAAATCCAAGCGGAACACATGATTTAGCTTCAAATACTTGCCATATAAATGATATAGCTTCAATTGCAGGCGAAACAAACCAGTTAACTTCAATTCCATGCGAAACAAATGATTTAGCTTCAAATCAATGCTAAGTAGAAGGCTTAGCTTCAAATCCATGCGAAACCAATGATTTAGCTTCAAATACTTGCCTTATAAATGATATAGCTTCAAATGCAGGCGAAACAAAAGAGTTAGCTACAAATCCATGTGAAACACATGATTTAGTTTGAAATCAATGCGAAGTAGAAGACTTAGCTTCAAATCTATGCGGAACAAATGGTTTAGCCTCAAATACTTGTGATATACATGATTTAGCTTCAACTGCATGCGAAACTACTGAGTTAGCTTCAAATCCAA
The DNA here is from genome assembly GCF_051020955.1 of Megalopta genalis. Taxonomy (NCBI): domain Eukaryota; kingdom Metazoa; phylum Arthropoda; class Insecta; order Hymenoptera; family Halictidae; genus Megalopta; species Megalopta genalis. The sequence continues at coordinate 41,067 of NW_027477112.1, forward strand.
GCGGAACACATGATTTAGCTTCAAATGAATGCGAAGTAGAAGACTTAGCTTCAAATCCATGCGAAAAGAATGATTTAGCTTCAAATACTTGCCTTATAAATGATATAGCTTCAAATGCAGGCGAAACAAACGAGTTAGCTTCAAATCCAAGCAAAATACATGATTTAGCTTCAAATGTATGTGGAGTAGAAGACTTAGCTTCAAATCCATGCGAAACGAATGGTTTAGCTTCAAATGCTTGCGATATAAATGATATAGCTTCAAGTGCAGGCGAATCAAACGAGTTAGCTACAAATCCATGCAAAACACATAATTTAGCTTCAAATCAATTCGAAGTAGAAGGCTTAGACTCAAATCCATGCGAAACGAAAGATTTAGATTCAAATACTTGCGAATACAAATGATATAGCTTCAAATGCAGGCGAAACAAACGAGTTAGCTACAAATCCATGTGAAACACATGATTTAGCTTCAAATCAATGTGAAGTAGAAGGCTTAGCTTCAAATCCATGCGAAACGAATGGTTTAGCTTCAAATGCTTGCGATATAAATGATATAGCTTCAAATGAAGGCGGAACAAACGAGTTAGCTTTAAATCCAAGCGAAACACATGATTTAGTTTCAAATCAGTGCCAAGTAGAAGGCTTAGCTTCAAATCAATGCGGAAGAAATGGTTTAGATTCAGATACTTGTAATAAGCATGATTTAGTTTCCACTGCATTCGAAACAAACCAGTTAGCTTAAAATCCAAGCGAAACACATGATTTAGTTTCAAATTAATGCGAAGTAGAAGGCTTAGCTTCAAATCCATGCGAAACGAATGGTTTAGCTTCAAATACTTGTGATATACATGATTTAGCTTCAACTGCATGCGAAACTACTGAGTTAGCTTCAAATCCAAGCGGAACACATGATTTAGCTTCAAATACTTGCCATATAAATGATATAGCTTCAATTGCAGGCGAAACAAACCAGTTAACTTCAATTCCATGCGAAACAAATGATTTAGCTTCAAATCAATGCTAAGTAGAAGGCTTAGCTTCAAATCCATGCGAAACGAATGATTTAGCTTCAAATACTTGCCTTATAAATGATATAGCTTCAAATGCAGGCGACAAAAACGAGTTAGCTTCAAAACCAAGCGAAACACATGATTTAGCTTCAAATGAATGCGGAGTAGAAGACTTAGCTTCAAATCTCAGCGGAACAAACGGTTTAGCCTCAAATACTTGTGATATACATGATTTAGCTTCAACTGCATGGGAAACAACTGAGTTAGCTTCAAATCCAAGCGAAACACATGATTTAGATTCAAATACTTACCTTATAAATGATATAGCTTCAAGTGCAGGCGAAACAAACGAGTTAGCTACAAATCCATGCAAAACACATGTTTAAGCTTCAAATCAATTCGAAGTAGAAGGCTTAGATTCAAATCCATGCGAAACGAAATATTTAGATTCAAATACTTGCGAATATAAGTGATATAAAACTTTCTAATGCAGGCGAAACAAACGAGTTAGCTACAAATCCATATGAAACACATGATTTAGCTTGAAATCAATGCGAAGTAGAAGACTTAGCTTCAAATCTATGCGGAACAAATGGTTTAGCCTCAAATACTTGTGATATACATGATTTAGCTTCAACTGCATGCGAAACTACTGAGTTAGCTTCAAATCCAAGCGGAACACATGATTTAGCTTCAAATACTTGCCATATAAATGATATAGCTTCAATTGCAGGCGAAACAAACCAGTTAACTTCAATTCCATGCGAAACAAATGATTTAGCTTCAAATCAATGCTAAGTAGAAGGCTTAGCTTCAAATCCATGCGAAACCAATGATTTAGCTTCAAATACTTGCCTTATAAATGATATAGCTTCAAATGCAGGCGAAACAAAAGAGTTAGCTACAAATCCATGTGAAACACATGATTTAGTTTGAAATCAATGCGAAGTAGAAGACTTAGCTTCAAATCTATGCGGAACAAATGGTTTAGCCTCAAATACTTGTGATATACATGATTTAGCTTCAACTGCATGCGAAACTACTGAGTTAGCTTCAAATCCAAGCGGAACACATGATTTAGCTTCAAATGAATGCGGAGTAGAAGACTTAGCTTCAAATCTATGCGGAACAAATGGTTTAGCCTCAAATACTTGTGATATACATGATTTAGCTTCAACTGCGTGCGAAACAACTGAGTTAGCTGCAAATCCAAGCGGAACACATGATTTAGATTCAAATACTTGCCATATAAATGATATAGCTTCAATTGCAGGCGAAACAAACCAGTTAACTTCAATTCCATGCGAAACACATGATTTAGTATCAAATCAGGGCGAAGTAGAAGGCTTAGCTTCAAATCAATGCGAAACAAATGGTTTAGATTCAGATACTAGTGATAAACATGATTTAGCTTCCTCTGCATGTGAAACAAACGAGTTAGCTTCAAATCCATGCGAAACACATGATTTTGCTTCCAATCAATGCAAAGTAGAAGGCTTAGCTTCAAATCCATGCGAAACAGATCTTTTAGCTTCTAATACTTGCGATATAAATGATATAGCTTCAAATGCAGGCGAAAGAAACGATTTAGCTACAAATCCATGCGAAAAACATGATTTAGCTTCAAATGAATGCGGAGTGGAAGACTTAGCTTCAAATCTATGCGGAACAAATGGTTTAGCCTCAAATACTTGTGATATACATGATTTAGCTTCAACTGCATGCGAAACAACTGAGTTAGCTACAAATCCAAGCGAAACACATGATTTAGCTTCAAATCAATGCGAAGTAGAAGGCTTAGCTTCAAATCCATGCGAAACGAATGATTTAGCTTCAAATACTTGCCTTATAAATGATATAGCTTCAAATGCAGGCGAAACAAACGAGTTAGCTTCAAATCCAAGCGAAACGCATGATTTAGCTTCAAATCAATGCGAAGTAGAAGGCTTAGCTTCAAATCCATGCGAAACGTATGATTTAGCTTCAAATACTTGCCTTATAAATGATATAGCTTCAAATGCAGGCGAAACAAACGAGTTAGCTACAAATCCATGTGAAACACATGATTTAGCTTCAAATCAATGTGAAGTAGAAGGCTTAGCTTCAAATCCATGCGAAACGAATGATTTAGATTCAAATACTTGCGAATATAAGTGATATAGCTTCAAATGCAGGCGAAACAAACGAGTTAGCTACAAATCCATGTGAAACACATGATTTAGCTTCAAATCAATGTGAAGTAGAAGGCTTAGCTTCAAATCCATGCGAAAGGAATGGTTTAGCTTCAAATACTTGCGATATAAATGATATAGCTTCAAATGCAGGCGGAACAAACGAGTTAGCTTTAAATCCAAGCGAAACACATGATTTAGCTTGAAATCAATGCGAAGTAGAAGGCTTATCTTCTAAACCATGCGGAACAAATGGATTGGCTACAAATACTTGTGATAGACATGATTTAGCTTCAACTGCATGCGAAACAAACGAATTAGCTTCAAATCCAAGCTTAACACATGATTAAGCTTCAAATGCATGTGAAACACATGATTTAGCTTCAAATACTTGCCTTGTAAATGATATAGCTTCAAGTGCAGGCGAAACAAACGAGTTAGCAACAAATCCATGCAAAACACATGATTAAGCTTCAAATCAATTCGAAGTAGAAGGCTTAGATTCAAATCCATGCGAAACGAAAGATTTAGATTCAAATACTTGCGAATATAAGTGATATAGCTTCAAATGCAGGGGAAACAAACGAGTTAGCTACAAATCCATGTGAAACACATGATTTAGCTTGAAATCAATGCGAAGTGGAAGACTTAGCTTCAAATCCATGCGAAAAGAATGATTTAGCTTCAAATACTTTCCTTATAAATGATAAAGCTTCAAATGCAGGCGAAACAAACGAGTTAGCTTCAAATCCAAGCGAAACACATGATTTAGCTTCAAATGAATGTGGAGTAGAAGACTTAGCTTCAAATCCATGCGAAACGAATGATTTAGCTTCAAATACTTGCCTTATAAATGATATAGCTTCAAATGCAGGCGAAACAAACGAGTTAGCTTCAAATCCATTCGAAACACATGATTTAGCTTCAAATACTTGCCTTATAAATGATATAGGTTCAAATGCAGGCGAAACAAACGAGTTAGCTTCAAATCCAAGCGAAATACATGATTTAGCTTCAAATGCATGTGAAACACATGATTTAGCTTCAAATACTTGCCTTATAAATGATATAGCTTCAAGTGCAGGCGAAACAAACGAGTTAGCAACAAATCCATGCAAAACACATGATTAAGCTTCAAATCAATTCGAAGTAAAAGGCTTAGATTCAAATCCATGCGAAACGGAAGATTTAGATTCGAATACTTGCGAATATAAGTGATATAGCTTCAAATGCGGGCGAAACAAACGAGTTAGCTACAAATCCATGTGAAACACATGATTTAGCTTGAAATCAATGCGAAGTAGAAGACTTAGCTTCAAATCCATGCGAAAAGAATGATTTAGCTTCAAATACTTGCCTTATAAATGATATAGCTTCAAATGCAGGCGAAACAAACGAGTTAGCTTCAAATCCAAGCAAAATACATGATTTAGCTTCAAATGTATGTGGAGTAGAAGACTTAGCTTCAAATCCATGCGAAACGAATGGTTTAGCTTCAAATGCTTGCGATATAAATGATATAGCTTCAAGTGCAGGCGAATCAAACGAGTTAGCTACAAATCCATGCAAAACACATAATTTAGCTTCAAATCAATTCGAAGTAGAAGGCTTAGACTCAAATCCATGCGAAACGAAAGATTTAGATTCAAATACTTGCGAATATAAATGATATAGCTTCAAATGCAGGCGAAACAAACGAGTTAGCTACAAATCCATGTGAAACACATGATTTAGCTTCAAATCAATGTGAAGTAGAAGGCTTAGCTTCAAATCCATGCGAAACGAATGGTTTAGCTTCAAATGCTTGCGATATAAATGATATAGCTTCAAATGAAGGCGGAACAAACGAGTTAGCTTTAAATCCAAGCGAAACACATGATTTAGTTTCAAATCAGTGCCAAGTAGAAGGCTTAGCTTCAAATCAATGCGGAAGAAATGGTTTAGATTCAGATACTTGTAATAAGCATGATTTAGTTTCCACTGCATTCGAAACAAACCAGTTAGCTTAAAATCCAAGCGAAACACATGATTTAGTTTCAAATTAATGCGAAGTAGAAGGCTTAGCTTCAAATCCATGCGAAACGAATGGTTTAGCTTCAAATGCTTGCGAATATAAGTGATATAGCTTCAAATGCAGGCGAAACAAACGAGTTAGCTACAAATCCAAGCGAAACACATGATTTAGCTTCAAGTGAATGCGGAGTAGCAGACTTAGCTTCAAATCTATGCGGAACAAATGGTTTAGCCTCAAATACTTGTGATATACATGATTTACCTTCAACTGCATGCGAAACAACTGAGTTAGCTTCAAATCCAAGCGAAACACATGATTTAGATTCAAATACTTGTCTTATAAATGATATAGCTTCAAGTGCCGGCGAAACAAACGAGTTAGCTACAAATCCATGCAAAACACATGATTTAGCTTCAAATCAATTCGAAGTAGAAGGCTTAGATTCATATCCATGCGAAACGAAAGATTTAGATTCAAATACTTGCGAATATAAGTGATATAGCTTCAAATGCAGGCGAAACAAACGAGTTAGCTTCAAATCCAAGCGTAACACATCATTAAGCTGCAAATGCATGTGAAACACATGATTTAGCTTCAAATACTTGCCGTATAAATGATATAGCTTCAAATGCAGGCGAAACAAACGAGTTAGCTTCAAATCCAAGCGAAACACATGATTCAGCTTCAAATGAATGCGGAGTAGAAGCCTTAGCTTCAAATCCATGCGAAACGAATGATTTACCTTCAAATACTTGCCTTATAAATGATATAGCTTCAAATACAGGCGAAACAAACGAGTTAGCTTCAAATCCAAGCGAAACACATGATTTAGCTTGAAATCAATGCGAAGTAGAAGGCTTATCTTCTAAACCATGCGGAACAAATGGATTAGCTACAAATACTTGTGATAGACATGATTTAGCTTCAACTGCATGCGAAACAAACGAATTAGCTTCAAATCCAAGCTTAACACATGATTAAGCTTCAAATGCATGTGAAACACATGATTTAGCTTCAAATACTTGCCTTGTAAATGATATAGCTTCAAGTGCAGGCGAAACAAACGAGTTAGCAACAAATCCATGCAAAACACATGATTAAGCTTCAAATCAATTCGAAGTAGAAGGCTTAGATTCAAATCCATGCGAAACGAAAGATTTAGATTCAAATACTTGCGAATATAAGTGATATAGCTTCAAATGCAGGGGAAACAAACGAGTTAGCTACAAATCCATGTGAAACACATGATTTAGCTTGAAATCAATGCGAAGTGGAAGACTTAGCTTCAAATCCATGCGAAAAGAATGATTTAGCTTCAAATACTTTCCTTATAAATGATAAAGCTTCAAATGCAGGCGAAACAAACGAGTTAGCTTTAAATCCAAGCGAAACACATGATTTAGCTTGAAATCAATGCGAAGTAGAAGGCTTATCTTCTAAACCATGCGGAACAAATGGATTAGCTACAAATACTTGTGATAGACATGATTTAGCTTCAACTGCATGCGAAACAAACGAATTAGCTTCAAATCCAAGCTTAACACATGATTAAGCTTCAAATGCATGTGAAACACATGATTTAGCTTCAAATACTTGCCTTGTAAATGATATAGCTTCAAGTGCAGGCGAAACAAACGAGTTAGCAACAAATCCATGCAAAACACATGATTAAGCTTCAAATCAATTCGAAGTAGAAGGCTTAGATTCAAATCCATGCGAAACGAAAGATTTAGATTCAAATACTTGCGAATATAAGTGATATAGCTTCAAATGCAGGGGAAACAAACGAGTTAGCTACAAATCCATGTGAAACACATGATTTAGCTTGAAATCAATGCGAAGTGGAAGACTTAGCTTCAAATCCATGCGAAAAGAATGATTTAGCTTCAAATACTTTCCTTATAAATGATAAAGCTTCAAATGCAGGCGAAACAAACGAGTTAGCTTCAAATCCAAGCGAAACACATGATTTAGCTTCAAATGAATGTGGAGTAGAAGACTTAGCTTCAAATCCATGCGAAACGAATGATTTAGCTTCAAATACTTGCCTTATAAATGATATAGCTTCAAATGCAGGCGAAACAAACGAGTTAGCTTCAAATCCATTCGAAACACATGATTTAGCTTCAAATACTTGCCTTATAAATGATATAGGTTCAAATGCAGGCGAAACAAACGAGTTAGCTTCAAATCCAAGCGAAATACATGATTTAGCTTCAAATGAATGTGAAACACATGATTTAGCTTCAAATACTTGCCTTATAAATGATATAGCTTCAAGTGCAGGCGAAACAAACGAGTTAGCAACAAATCCATGCAAAACACATGATTAAGCTTCAAATCAATTCGAAGTAAAAGGCTTAGATTCAAATCCATGCGAAACGGAAGATTTAGATTCGAATACTTGCGAATATAAGTGATATAGCTTCAAATGCGGGCGAAACAAACGAGTTAGCTACAAATCCATGTGAAACACATGATTTAGCTTGAAATCAATGCGAAGTAGAAGACTTAGCTTCAAATCCATGCGAAAAGAATGATTTAGCTTCAAATACTTGCCTTATAAATGATATAGCTTCAAATGACTTGCCTTATAAATGATATAGCTTCAAATGCAGGCGAAACAAACGAGTTAGCTTCAAATCCAAGCGAAACACATTATTTAGCTTCAAATACTTGCCTTATAAATGATATAGCTTCAATTGCAGGCTAAACAAACCAGTTAACTATAATTCCATGCGAAACGAATGATTTATCTTCAAATCAATGCGAAGTAGAAGGCTTATCTTCTAATCCATGCGGAACAAATGGATTAGCTGCAAATACTTGTGATAGACATGATTTAGCTTCAACTGCATGCGAAACAAACGAATTAGCTTCAAATCCAAGCGTAACACATGATTAAGCTTCAAATGCATGTGAAACACATGATTTAGCTTCAAATACTTGCCTTATAAATGATATAGCTTCAAGTGCAGGCGAAACAAACGAGTTAGCAACAAATCCATGCAAAACACATGATTAAGCTTCAAATCAATTCGAAGTAAAAGGCTTAGATTCAAATCCATGCGAAACCAAAGATTTAGATTCAAATACTTGCGAATATAAGTGATATAGCTTCAAATGCAGGCGAAACAAACGAGTTAGCTACAAATCCATGTGAAACACATGATTTAGCTTGAAATCAATGCGAAGTAGAAGACTTAGCTTCAAATCTGTGCGGAACAAATGGTTTAGCCTCAAATACTTGTGATATACATGATATAGCTTCAACTGCATGCGAAACAACTGAGTTAGCTTCAAATCCAAGCGAAACACATGATTTAGATTCAAATACTTGCCTTATAAATGATATAGCTTCAAGTGCAGGCGAAACAATCGAGTTAGCTACAAATCCATGCAAAACACACGACTTAGCTTCAAATCAATTCGAAGTAGAAGGCTTAGATTCAAATCCATGCGAAACGAAAGATTTAGATTCAAATACTTGCGAATACAAGTGATATAGCTTCAAATGCAGGCGAAACAAACGAGTTTGCTACAAATCCATGTGAAACACATGATTTAGCTTGAAATCAATGCGAAGTAGAAGACTTAGCTTCAAATCCATGCGAAAAGAATGATTTAGCTTCAAATACTTGCCTTGTAAATGATATAGCTTCAAATACTTGCCTTATAAATGATATAGCTTCAAATGCAGGCGGAACAAACGAGTTAGCTTTAAATCCAAGCGAAACACATGATTTAGTTTCAAATCAGTGCGAAGTAGAAGACTTAGCTTCAAATCCATGCGAAACGAATGATTTAGCTACAAATACTTGCCTTATAAATGATATAGCTTCAAATGCAGGCGAAACAAACGCGTTAGCTTCAAATCCAAGCGACACACATGACTTAGCTTCAAATGAATGCGGAGTAGAAGACTTAGCTTCAAATCCATGCGAAACGAATGATTTACCTTCAAATACTTGCCTTATAAATGATATAGCTTCAAATGCAGGCGAAACAAACGAGTTAGCTTCAAATCCAAGCGAAACACATTATTTAGCTTCAAATACTTGCCTTATAAATGATATAGCTTCAATTGCAGGCTAAACAAACCAGTTAACTATAATTCCATGCGAAACGAATGATTTATCTTCAAATCAATGCGAAGTAGAAGGCTTATCTTCTAATCCATGCGGAACAAATGGATTAGCTGCAAATACTTGTGATAGACATGATTTAGCTTCAACTGCATGCGAAACAAACGAATTAGCTTCAAATCCAAGCGTAACACATGATTAAGCTTCAAATGCATGGGAAACACATGATTTAGCTTCAAATACTTGCCTTATAAATGATATAGCTTCAAGTGCAGGCGAAACAAACGAGTTAGCAACAAATCCATGCAAAACACATGATTAAGCTTCAAATCAATTCGAAGTAAAAGGCTTAGATTCAAATCCATGCGAAACCAAAGATTTAGATTCAAATACTTGCGAATATAAGTGATATAGCTTCAAATGCAGGCGAAACAAACGAGTTAGCTACAAATCCATGTGAAACACATTATTTAGTTTGAAAGCAATGCGAAGTAGAAGACTTAGCTTCAAATCCATGCGAAACGAATGATTTAGCTACAAATACTTGCCTTATAAATGATATAGCTTCAAATGCAGGCGAAACAAACGAGTTAGCTACAAATCCATGCAAAACACATGATTTAGCTTCAAATCAATTCGAAGTAGAAGGCATAGATTCAAATCCATGCGAAACGAAAGATTTAGATTCAAATACTTGCGAATATAAGTGATATAGCTTCAAATGCAGGCGAAACAAACGAGTTAGCTACAAATCCATGTGAAACACATGATTTAGCTTGAAATCAATGCGAAGTAGAAGACTTAGCTTCAAATCTGTGCGGAACAAATGGTTTAGCCTCAAATACTTGTGATATACATGATATAGCTTCAACTGCATGCGAAACAACTGAGTTAGCTTCAAATCCAAGCGAAACACATGATTTAGATTCAAATACTTGCCTTATAAATGATATAGCTTCAAGTGCAGGCGAAACAATCGAGTTAGCTACAAATCCATGCAAAACACACGACTTAGCTTCAAATCAATTCGAAGTAGAAGGCTTAGATTCAAATCCATGCGAAACGAAAGATTTAGATTCAAATACTTGCGAATACAAGTGATATAGCTTCAAATGCAGGCGAAACAAACGAGTTTGCTACAAATCCATGTGAAACACATGATTTAGCTTGAAATCAATGCGAAGTAGAAGACTTAGCTTCAAATCCATGCGAAAAGAATGATTTAGCTTCAAATACTTGCCTTATAAATGATATAGCTTCAAATACTTGCCTTATAAATGATATAGCTTCAAATGCAGGCGGAACAAACGAGTTAGCTTTAAATCCAAGCGAAACACATGATTTAGCTTCAAATCAATGCGAAGTAGAAGGCTTACCTTCAAATCCATGCGAAACGAATGGGTTAGATTCAAATGCTTGCGATATAAATGATATAGCTTCAAATGCAGGCGGAACAAACGAGTTAGCTTCAAATCCAAGCGTAACACATGATTAAGCTTCAAATGCATGTGAAACACATGATTTAGCTTCAAATACTTGCCTTATAAATGATATAGCTTCAAGTGCAGGCGAAACAAACGAGTTAGCAACAAATCCATGCAAAACACATGATTAAGCTTCAAATCAATTCGAAGTAAAAGGCTTAGATTCAAATCCATGCGAAACGAAAGATTTAGATTCAAATACTTGCGAAGATAAGTGATATAGCTTCAAATGCAGGCGAAACAAACGAGTTAGCTACAAATCCATGTGAAACACATTATTTAGCTTGAAATCAATGCGAAGTAGAAGACTTAGCTTCAAATCCATGCGAAACGAATGATTTAGCTACAAATACTTGCCTATAAATGATATAGCTTCAAATGCAGGCGAAACAAACGCGTTAGCTTCAAATCCAAGCGACACACATGACTTAGCTTCAAATGAATGCGGAGTAGAAGACTTAGCTTCAAATCCATGCGAAACGAATGATTTACCTTCAAATACTTGCCTTATAAATGATATAGCTTCAAATGCAGGCGAAACAAACGAGTTAGCTTCAAATCCAAGCGAAACACATTATTTAGCTTCAAATACTTGCCTTATAAATGATATAGCTTCAATTGCAGGCTAAACAAACCAGTTAACTATAATTCCATGCGAAACGAATGATTTATCTTCAAATCAATGCGAAGTAGAAGGCTTATCTTCTAATCCATGCGGAACAAATGGATTAGCTGCAAATACTTGTGATAGCCATGATTTAGCTTCAACTGCATGCGAAACAAACGAATTAGCTTCAAATCCAAGCGTAACACATGATTAAGCTTCAAATGCATGTGAAACACATGATTTAGCTTCAAATACTTGCCTTATAAATGATATAGCTTCAAGTGCAGGCGAAACAAACGAGTTAGCAACAAATCCATGCAAAACACATGATTAAGCTTCAAATCAATTCGAAGTAAAAGGCTTAGATTCAAATCCATGCGAAACCAAAGATTTAGATTCAAATACTTGCGAATATAAGTGATATAGCTTCAAATGCAGGCGAAACAAACGAGTTAGCTACAAATCCATGTGAAACACATTATTTAGTTTGAAATCAATGCGAAGTAGAAGACTTAGCTTCAAATCCATGCGAAACGAATGATTTAGCTACAAATACTTGCCTTATAAATGATATAGCTTCAAATGCAGGCGAAACAAACGAGTTAGCTACAAATCCATGCAAAACACATGATTTAGCTTCAAATCAATTCGAAGTAGAAGGCATAGATTCAAATCCATGCGAAACGAAAGATTTAGATTCAAATACTTGCGAATATAAGTGATATAGCTTCAAATGCAGGCGAAACAAACGAGTTAGCTACAAATCCATGTGAAACACATGATTTAGCTTGAAATCAATGCGAAGTAGAAGACTTAGCTTCAAATCTGTGCGGAACAAATGGTTTAGCCTCAAATACTTGTGATATACATGATATAGCTTCAACTGCATGCGAAACAACTGAGTTAGCTTCAAATCCAAGCGAAACACATGATTTAGATTCAAATACTTGCCTTATAAATGATATAGCTTCAAGTGCAGGCGAAACAATCGAGTTAGCTACAAATCCATGCAAAACACACGACTTAGCTTCAAATCAATTCGAAGTAGAAGGCTTAGATTCAAATCCATGCGAAACGAAAGATTTAGATTCAAATACTTGCGAATACAAGTGATATAGCTTCAAATGCAGGCGAAACAAACGAGTTTGCTACAAATCCATGTGAAACACATGATTTAGCTTGAAATCAATGCGAAGTAGAAGACTTAGCTTCAAATCCATGCGAAAAGAATGATTTAGCTTCAAATACTTGCCTTATAAATGATATAGCTTCAAATACTTGCCTTATAAATGATATAGCTTCAAATGCAGGCGGAACAAACGAGTTAGCTTTAAATCCAAGCGAAACACATGATTTAGTTTCAAATCAGTGCGAAGTAGAAGGCTTAGCATCAAATCAATGCGAAACAAATGGTTTAGATTCAGATACTTGTGATAAACATGATTTAGCTTCCTCTGCATGCGAAACAAACGAGTTAGCTTCAAATCCATGCGAAACACATGATTTAGCTTCCAATCAATGCAAAGTAGAAGGCTTAGCTTCAAATCCATGCGAAACAGATAGTTTAGCTTCAAATACTTGCGATATAAAGGATATAGCTTCAAATGCAGGCGAAAGAAACGAGTTAGCTACAAATCCATGCGAAACACATGATTTAGCTTGAAATCAATGCGAAGTAGAAGGCTTATCTTCTAATCCATGCGGAGCAAATGGATTAGCTACAAATACTTGTGATAGACATGATTTAGCTTCAACTGCATGCGAAACAAACGAATTAGCTTCAAATCCAAGCGGAACACATGATTTAGCCTCAAATACTTGCCATATGAATGATATAGCTTCAATTGCAGGCGAAACAAACCAGTTAACTTCAATTCCATGCGAAACAAATGATTTAGCTTCAAATCAATGCTAAGTAGAGGGCTTAGATTCAAATCCATGCGAAACGAAAGTTTTATATTCAAATACTTGCGAATATAAGTGATATAGCTTCAAATGCAGGCGAAACAAACGAGTTAGCTTCAAATCCAAGCGAAACACATGATTTAGCTTCAAATGAATGCGGAGTAGAAGACTTAGCTTCAAATCCATGTGAAACGAATGATTTACCTTCAAATACTTGCCTTATAAATGATATAGCTTCAAATACAGGCGAAACAAACGAGTTAGCTTCAAATCCAAGCGAAACACATGATTTAGCTTCAAATACTTGCCTTATAAATGATATAGCTTCAATTGCAGGCGAAACAAACGAGTTAGCTACAAATCCATGTGAAACACATTATTTAGTTTGAAATCAATGCGAAGTAGAAGACTTAGCTTCAAATCCATGCGAAACGAATGATTTAGCTACAAATACTTGCCTTATAAATGATATAGCTTCAAATGCAGGCGAAACAAACGAGTTAGCTACAAATCCATGCAAAACACATGATTTAGCTTCAAATCAATTCGAAGTAGAAGGCATAGATTCAAATCCATGCGAAACGAAAGATTTAGATTCAAATACTTGCGAATATAAGTGATATAGCTTCAAATGCAGGCGAAACAAACGAGTTAGCTACAAATCCATGTGAAACACATGATTTAGCTTGAAATCAATGCGAAGTAGAAGACTTAGCTTCAAATCTGTGCGGAACAAATGGTTTAGCCTCAAATACTTGTGATATACATGATATAGCTTCAACTGCATGCGAAACAACTGAGTTAGCTTCAAATCCAAGCGAAACACATGATTTAGATTCAAATACTTGCCTTATAAATGATATAGCTTCAAGTGCAGGCGAAACAATCGAGTTAGCTACAAATCCATGCAAAACACACGACTTAGCTTCAAATCAATTCGAAGTAGAAGGCTTAGATTCAAATCCATGCGAAACGAAAGATTTAGATTCAAATACTTGCGAATACAAGTGATATAGCTTCAAATGCAGGCGAAACAAACGAGTTTGCTACAAATCCATGTGAAACACATGATTTAGCTTGAAATCAATGCGAAGTAGAAGACTTAGCTTCAAATCCATTCGAAAAGAATGATTTAGCTTCAAATACTTGCCTTATAAATGATATAGCTTCAAATACTTGCCTTATAAATGATATAGCTTCAAATGCAGGCGGAACAAACGAGTTAGCTTTAAATCCAAGCGAAACACATGATTTAGCTTCAAATCAATGCGAAGTAGAAGGCTTACCTTCAAATCCATGCGAAACGAATGGTTTAGATTCAAATGCTTGCGATATAAATGATATAGCTTCAAATGCAGGCGGAACAAACGAGTTAGCTTCAAATCCAAGCGTAACACATGATTAAGCTTCAAATGCATGTGAAACACATGATTTAGCTTCAAATACTTGCCTTATAAATGATATAGCTTCAAGTGCAGGCGAAACAAACGAGTTAGCAACAAATCCATGCAAAACACATGATTAAGCTTCAAATCAATTCGAAGTAAAAGGCTTAGATTCAAATCCATGCGAAACGAAAGATTTAGATTCAAATACTTGCGAATACAAGTGATATAGCTTCAAATGCAGGCGAAACAAACGAGTTTGCTACAAATCCATGTGAAACACATGATTTAGCTTGAAATCAATGCGAAGTAGAAGACTTAGCTTCAAATCCATGCGAAAAGAATGATTTAGCTTCAAATACTTGCCTTATAAATGATATAGCTTCAAATACTTGCCTTATAAATGATATAGCTTCAAATGCAGGCGGAACAAACGAGTTAGCTTCAAATCCAAGCGTAACACATGATTAAGCTTCAAATGCATGTGAAACACATGATTTAGCTTCAAATACTTGCCTTATAAATGATATAGCTTCAAGTGCAGGCGAAACAAACGAGTTAGCAACAAATCCATGCAAAACACATGATTAAGCATCAAATCAATTCGAAGTAAAAGGCTTAGATTCAAATCCATGCGAAACGAAAGATTTAGATTCAAATACTTGCGAAGATAAGTGATATAGCTTCAAATGCAGGCGAAACAAACGAGTTAGCTACAAATCCATGTGAAACACATTATTTAGCTTGAAATCAATGCGAAGTAGAAGACTTAGCTTCAAATCCATGCGAAACGAATGATTTAGCTACAAATACTTGCCTATAAATGATATAGCTTCAAATGCAGGCGAAACAAACGCGTTAGCTTCAAATCCAAGCGACACACATGACTTAGCTTCAAATGAATGCGGAGTAGAAGACTTAGCTTCAAATCCATGCGAAACGAATGATTTACCTTCAAATACTTGCCTTATAAATGATATAGCTTCAAATGCAGGCGAAACAAACGAGTTAGCTTCAAATCCAAGCGAAACACATTATTTAGCTTCAAATACTTGCCTTATAAATGATATAGCTTCAATTGCAGGCTAAACAAACCAGTTAACTATAATTCCATGCGAAACGAATGATTTATCTTCAAATCAATGCGAAGTAGAAGGCTTATCTTCTAATCCATGCGGAACAAATGGATTAGCTGCAAATACTTGTGATAGACATGATTTAGCTTCAACTGCATGCGAAACAAACGAATTAGCTTCAAATCCAAGCGTAACACATGATTAAGCTTCAAATGCATGTGAAACACATGATTTAGCTTCAAATACTTGCCTTATATATGATATAGCTTCAAGTGCAGGCGAAACAAACGAGTTAGCAACAAATCCATGCAAAACACATGATTAAGCTTCAAATCAATTCGAAGTAAAAGGCTTAGATTCAAATCCATGCGAAACCAAAGATTTAGATTCAAATACTTGCGAATATAAGTGATATAGCTTCAAATGCAGGCGAAACAAACGAGTTAGCTACAAATCCATGTGAAACACATTATTTAGTTTGAAATCAATGCGAAGTAGAAGACTTAGCTTCAAATCCATGCGAAACGAATGATTTAGCTACAAATACTTGCCTTATAAATGATATAGCTTCAAATGCAGGCGAAACAAACGAGTTAGCTACAAATCCATGCAAAACACATGATTTAGCTTCAAATCAATTCGAAGTAGAAGGCATAGATTCAAATCCATGCGAAACGAAAGATTTAGATTCAAATACTTGCGAATATAAGTGATATAGCTTCAAATGCAGGCGAAACAAACGAGTTAGCTACAAATCCATGTGAAACACATGATTTAGCTTGAAATCAATGCGAAGTAGAAGACTTAGCTTCAAATCTGTGCGGAACAAATGGTTTAGCCTCAAATACTTGTGATATACATGATATAGCTTCAACTGCATGCGAAACAACTGAGTTAGCTTCAAATCCAAGCGAAACACATGATTTAGATTCAAATACTTGCCTTATAAATGATATAGCTTCAAGTGCAGGCGAAACAATCGAGTTAGCTACAAATCCATGCAAAACACACGACTTAGCTTCAAATCAATTCGAAGTAGAAGGCTTAGATTCAAATCCATGCGAAACGAAAGATTTAGATTCAAATACTTGCGAATACAAGTGATATAGCTTCAAATGCAGGCGAAACAAACGAGTTTGCTACAAATCCATGTGAAACACATGATTTAGCTTGAAATCAATGCGAAGTAGAAGACTTAGCTTCAAATCCATGCGAAAAGAATGATTTAGCTTCAAATACTTGCCTTATAAATGATATAGCTTCAAATACTTGCCTTATAAATGATATAGCTTCAAATGCAGGCGGAACAAACGAGTTAGCTTTAAATCCAAGCGAAACACATGATTTAGTTTCAAATCAGTGCGAAGTAGAAGGCTTAGCATCAAATCAATGCGAAACAAATGGTTTAGATTCAGATACTTGTGATAAACGTGATTTAGCTTCCTCTGCATGCGAAACAAACGAGTTAGCTTCAAATCCATGCGAAACACATGATTTAGCTTCCAATCAATGCAAAGTAGAAGGCTTAGCTTCAAATCCATGCGAAACAGATAGTTTAGCTTCAAATACTTGCGATATAAAGGATATAGCTTCAAATGCAGGCGAAAGAAACGAGTTAGCTACAAATCCATGCGAAACACATGATTTAGCTTGAAATCAATGCGAAGTAGAAGGCTTATCTTCTAATCCATGCGGAGCAAATGGATTAGCTACAAATACTTGTGATAGACATGATTTAGCTTCAACTGCATGCGAAACAAACGAATTAGCTTCAAATCCAAGCGGAACACATGATTTAGCCTCAAATACTTGCCATATGAATGATATAGCTTCAATTGCAGGCGAAACAAACCAGCTAACTTCAATTCCATGCGAAACAAATGATTTAGCTTCAAATCAATGCTAAGTAGAGGGCTTAGATTCAAATCCATGCGAAACGAAAGTTTTATATTCAAATACTTGCGAATATAAGTGATATAGCTTCAAATGCAGGCGAAACAAACGAGTTAGCTTCAAATCCAAGCGAAACACATGATTTAGCTTCAAATGAATGCGGAGTAGAAGACTTAGCTTCAAATCCATGTGAAACGAATGATTTACCTTCAAATACTTGCCTTATAAATGATATAGCTTCAAATACAGGCGAAACAAACGAGTTAGCTTCAAATCCAAGCGAAACACATGATTTAGCTTCAAATACTTGCCTTATAAATGATATAGCTTCAATTGCAGGCGAAACAAACGAGTTAGCTACAAATCCATGTGAAACACATTATTTAGTTTGAAATCAATGCGAAGTAGAAGACTTAGCTTCAAATCCATGCGAAACGAATGATTTAGCTACAAATACTTGCCTTATAAATGATATAGCTTCAAATGCAGGCGAAACAAACGAGTTAGCTACAAATCCATGCAAAACACATGATTTAGCTTCAAATCAATTCGAAGTAGAAGGCATAGATTCAAATCCATGCGAAACGAAAGATTTAGATTCAAATACTTGCGAATATAAGTGATATAGCTTCAAATGCAGGCGAAACAAACGAGTTAGCTACAAATCCATGTGAAACACATGATTTAGCTTGAAATCAATGCGAAGTAGAAGACTTAGCTTCAAATCTGTGCGGAACAAATGGTTTAGCCTCAAATACTTGTGATATACATGATATAGCTTCAACTGCATGCGAAACAACTGAGTTAGCTTCAAATCCAAGCGAAACACATGATTTAGATTCGAATACTTGCCTTATAAATGATATAGCTTCAAGTGCAGGCGAAACAATCGAGTTAGCTACAAATCCATGCAAAACACACGACTTAGCTTCAAATCAATTCGAAGTAGAAGGCTTAGATTCAAATCCATGCGAAACGAAAGATTTAGATTCAAATACTTGCGAATACAAGTGATATAGCTTCAAATGCAGGCGAAACAAACGAGTTTGCTACAAATCCATGTGAAACACATGATTTAGCTTGAAATCAATGCGAAGTAGAAGACTTAGCTTCAAATCCATTCGAAAAGAATGATTTAGCTTCAAATACTTGCCTTATAAATGATATAGCTTCAAATACTTGCCTTATAAATGATATAGCTTCAAATGCAGGCGGAACAAACGAGTTAGCTTTAAATCCAAGCGAAACACATGATTTAGCTTCAAATCAATGCGAAGTAGAAGGCTTACCTTCAAATCCATGCGAAACGAATGGTTTAGATTCAAATGCTTGCGATATAAATGATATAGCTTCAAATGCAGGCGGAACAAACGAGTTAGCTTCAAATCCATGCGAAAAGAATGATTTAGCTTCAAATACTTGCCTTATAAATGATATAGCTTCAAATACTTGCCTTATAAATGATATAGCTTCAAATGCAGGCGGAACAAACGAGTTAGCTTTAAATCCAAGCGAAACACATGATTTAGTTTCAAATCAGTGCGAAGTAGAAGGCTTAGCATCAAATCAATGCGAAACAAATGGTTTAGATTCAGATACTTGTGATAAACATGATTTAGCTTCCTCTGCATGCGAAACAAACGAGTTAGCTTCAAATCCATGCGAAACACATGATTTAGCTTCCAATCAATGCAAAGTAGAAGGCTTAGCTTCAAATCCATGCGAATCAGATAGTTTAGCTTCAAATACTTGCGATATAAAGGATATAGCTTCAAATGCAGGCGAAAGAAACGAGTTAGCTACAAATCCATGCGAAACACATGATTTAGCTTGAAATCAATGCGAAGTAGAAGGCTTATCTTCTAATCCATGCGGAGCAAATGGATTAGCTACAAATACTTGTGATAGACATGATTTAGCTTCAACTGCATGCGAAACAAACGAATTAGCTTCAAATCCAAGCGGAACACATGATTTAGCCTCAAATACTTGCCATATGAATGATATAGCTTCAATTGCAGGCGAAACAAACCAGTTAACTTCAATTCCATGCGAAACAAATGATTTAGCTTCAAATCAATGCTAAGTAGAAGGCTTAGATTCAAATCCATGCGAAACGAAAGTTTTATATTCAAATACTTGCGAATATAAGTGATATAGCTTCAAATGCAGGCGAAACAAACGAGTTAGCTTCAAATCCAAGCGAAACACATGATTTAGCTTCAAATGAATGCGGAGTAGAAGACTTAGCTTCAAATCCATGTGAAACGAATGATTTACCTTCAAATACTTGCCTTATAAATGATATAGCTTCAAATACAGGCGAAACAAACGAGTTAGCTTCAAATCCAAGCGAAACACATGATTTAGCTTCAAATACTTGCCTTATAAATGATATAGCTTCAATTGCAGGCGAAACAAACGAGTTAGCTACAAATCCATGTGAAACACATTATTTAGTTTGAAATCAATGCGAAGTAGAAGACTTAGCTTCAAATCCATGCGAAACGAATGATTTAGCTACAAATACTTGCCTTATAAATGATATAGCTTCAAATGCAGGCGAAACAAACGAGTTAGCTACAAATCCATGCAAAACACATGATTTAGCTTCAAATCAATTCGAAGTAGAAGGCATAGATTCAAATCCATGCGAAACGAAAGATTTAGTTTCAAATACTTGCGAATATAAGTGATATAGCTTCAAATGCAGGCGAAACAAACGAGTTAGCTACAAATCCATGTGAAACACATGATTTAGCTTGAAATCAATGCGAAGTAGAAGACTTAGCTTCAAATCTGTGCGGAACAAATGGTTTAGCCTCAAATACTTGTGATATACATGATATAGCTTCAACTGCATGCGAAACAACTGAGTTAGCTTCAAATCCAAGCGAAACACATGATTTAGATTCAAATACTTGCCTTATAAATGATATAGCTTCAAGTGCAGGCGAAACAATCGAGTTAGCTACAAATCCATGCAAAACACACGACTTAGCTTCAAATCAATTCGAAGTAGAAGGCTTAGATTCAAATCCATGCGAAACGAAAGATTTAGATTCAAATACTTGCGAATACAAGTGATATAGCTTCAAATGCAGGCGAAACAAACGAGTTTGCTACAAATCCATGTGAAACACATGATTTAGCTTGAAATCAATGCGAAGTAGAAGACTTAGCTTCAAATCCATGCGAAAAGAATGATTTAGCTTCAAATACTTGCCTTATAAATGATATAGCTTCAAATACTTGCCTTATAAATGATATAGCTTCAAATGCAGGCGGAACACACGAGTTAGCTTTAAATCCAAGCGAAACACATGATTTAGTTTCAAATCAGTGCGAAGTAGAAGGCTTAGCATCAAATCAATGGGAAACAAATGGTTTAGATTCAGATACTTGTGATAAACATGATTTAGCTTCCTCTGCATGCGAAACAAACGAGTTAGCTTCAAATCCATGCGAAACACATGATTTAGCTTCCAATCAATGCAAAGTAGAAGGCTTAGCTTCAAATCCATGCGAAACAGATAGTTTAGCTTCAAATACTTGCGATATAAAGGATATAGCTTCAAATGCAGGCGAAAGAAACGAGTTAGCTACAAATCCATGCGAAACACATGATTTAGCTTGAAATCAATGCGAAGTAGAAGGCTTATCTTCTAATCCATGCGGAGCAAATGGATTAGCTACAAATACTTGTGATAGACATGATTTAGCTTCAACTGCATGCGAAACAAACGAATTAGCTTCAAATCCAAGCGGAACACATGATTTAGCCTCAAATACTTGCCATATGAATGATATAGCTTCAATTGCAGGCGAAACAAACCAGTTAACTTCAATTCCATGCGAAACAAATGATTTAGCTTCAAATCAATGCTAAGTAGAAGGCTTAGATTCAAATCCATGCGAAACGAAAGTTTTATATTCAAATACTTGCGAATATAAGTGATATAGCTTCAAATGCAGGCGAAACAAACGAGTTAGCTTCAAATCCATGCAAAACACATGATTTAGATTCAAATCAATTCGAAGTGGAAGGCTTAGATTCATATCCATGCGAAACAAAAGATTTAGATTCAAATACTTGCGAATATAAGTGATATAGCTTCAAATGCAGGCGAAACAAACGAGTTAGCTATAAATCCATGTGAAACACATGATTTAGCTTGAAATCTATGCGAAGTAGAAGACCTAGCTTCAAATCCATGCGAAAAGAATGATTTAGCTTCAAATACTTGCCTTATAAATGATATAGCATCAAATACAGGCGAAGCGAACGAGTTAGCTTCAAATCCATGCAAAACAAATGATTTAGCTTAAAATACATGCGAAACAAATGATTTAACTTCAAATAGTTGCGATAGAAGTGATATAGTTTCAAATGCAGGCGAAACAAACCAGTTAGCTTCAATTTCATGCGAAACACATGATTTAGCATAAAATTCATGCGAAACACATGGATTAGCTTCAAATTCGTGCGAAACAAATGATTTAGCATCAGATACATATGATATAAGTGATATAGATTCAAATGCAGGAGAAACAAACGAGTTAGCTTCAAGTCCATGCAAAAAACATGATTATGCTTCAAATCAATGCTATGTACAAGGTATAGCTTCAAACCCATGCGACACAAACGATTTAACTTCAGATACTTGCGATATAAGTGAAATAGCTTCAAATGCAGGCGAAACGAACGAGTTAGCTTCAAATACAAGCGAAACACATGGTTTAGCTTCAAATGAATGCGGAGTAGAAGACTTAGCTTCAAATCTATGCGGAACAAATGGTTTAGCCTCAAATACTTGTGATATAAATGATTTAGCTTCAACTGCATGCGAAACAACTGAGTTAGCTACAAATCCAAGCGAAACACATGATTTAGCTTCAAATCAATGCGAAGTAGAAGGCTTACCTTCAAATCCATGCGAAACGAATGGTTTAGCTTCAAATGCTTGCGATATAAATGATATAGCTTCAAATGCAGGCGGAACAAACGAGTTAGCTACAAATCCATGTGAAACACATGATTTAGCTTGAAATCAATGCGAAGTAGAAGACTTAGCTTCAAATCTATGCGGAACAAATGGTTTAGACTCAAATACTTGTGATATACATGATTTAGCTTCAACTGCATACGAAACTACTGAGTTAGCTTCAAATCCAAGCGGAACACATGATTTAGCTTCAAATACTTGCCATATGAATGATATAGCTTCAATTGCAGGCGAAACAAACCAGTTAACTTCAATTCCATGCGAAACAAATGATTTAGCTTCAAATCAATGCTAAGTAGAAGGCTTAGCTTCAAATCCATGCGAAACGAATGATTTAGCTTTAAATACTTGCCTTATAAATGATATAGCTTCAAATGCAGGCGACACAAACGAGTTAGCTTCAAATCCAAGCGAAACACATGATTTAGCTTCAAATGAATGCGGAGTAGAAGACTTAGCTTCAAATCTATGCGGAACAAATGGTTTAGCCTCAAATACTTGTGATATACATGATTTAGATTCAACTGCATGCGAAACAACTGAGTTAGCTTCAAATCCATGCGAAACACATGATTTAGATTCAAATACTTGCCTTATAAATGATATAGCTTCAAGTGCAGGCGAAACAAACGAGATAGCTACAAATCCATGCAAAACACATGATTTAGCTTCAAATCAATTCGAAGTAGAAGGCTTAGCTTCAAATCCATGCGAAAAGAATGATTTAGATTCAAATACTTGCGAATATAAGTGATATAGCTTCAAATGCAGGCGAAACAAACGAGTTAGCTACAAATCCATGTGAAACACATGATTTAGCTTGAAATCAATGCGAAGTAGAAGACTTAGCATCAAATCCATGCGAAAAGAATGATTTAGCTTAAAATACTTGCCTTATAAATGATATAGCTTCAAATGCAGGCGAAACAAACGAGTTAGCTTCAAATCCAAGCGAAACACATGATTTAGCTTCAAATGAATGTGGAGTAGAAGACTTAGCTTCAAATCCATGCGAAACGAATGATTTAGCTTCAAATACTTGCCTTATAAATGATATAGCTTCAAATGCAGGCGAAACAAACGAGTTAGCTTCAACTCCAAGCGAAACACATGATTTAGCTTCAAATGAATGTGGAGTAGAAGACTTAGCTTCAAATCCATGCGAAACGAATGATTTAGCTTCAAATACTTGCCTTATAAATGATATAGCTTCAAATGCAGGCGAAACAAACAATTTAGCTTCAAATCCAAGCGAAACACATGATTTAGCTTCAAATACTTGCCTTATAAATGATATAGCTTCAAATGCAGGCGAAACAAACGGGTTAGCTTCAAATCCATTCGAAACACATGATTTAGCTTCAAATACTTGCCTTATAAATGATATAGCTTCAACTGCAGGCGAAACAAACCAGTTAACTACAATTCCATGCGAAACAAATGATTTATCTTCAAATCAATGCGAAGTAGAAGGCTTAGCTTCAAATCAATGCGAAACGAATGATTTAGCTTCAAATACTTGCCTTATAAATGATATAGCTTCAAATGCAGGCGACACAAACGAGTTAGCTCCAAATCCAAGCGAAACACATGATTTAGCTTCAAATGAATGCGGAGTAGAAGACTTAGCTTCAAATCCATGCGAAACGAATGATTTAGCATCAAATACTTGCCTTATAAATGATATAGCTTCAAATGCAGGCGAAACAAACGAGTTAGCTTCAAATCCAAGCGAAACACATGATTTAGCTTCAAATGCTTGCCTTATAAATGATATAGCTTCAAGTGCAGGCGAAACAAACGAGTTAGCTACTAATCCATGCAAAACACATGATTAAGCTTCAAATCAATTCGAAGTAGAAGGCTTGGATTCAAATCCTTGCGAAACGAAAGATTTAGATCCAAATACTTGCGAAACAAATGATTTACCTGCAAATACTTGCGGTATAAATGAAATAGCATCAAATGCAGGCGATACACACGAGTTAGCTTCATATCCGAGCGGAACTCATGATTTATCTTCAAATCAATGCGAAGTAGAAGGCTTACCATCAAATACATGCTAAACAATTGATTTAGCTTCAAATAGTTGCAATAGAAGTGATATAGTTTCAAATGCAGGCGAAACAAATCAGTTAGCTTCAATTCCATGCGAAACACATGATTTAGCATAAAATTCATGCGAAACACATGGATTAGCTTCAAATTCGTGCGAAACAAATGGTTTAGCATCAGATACATGCGATATAAGTGATATAGATTCAAATGCAGGAGAAACAAACGAGTTAGGTTGAAATCCATGCAAAATAGATGATTAAGGTTCAAATCAATGCTATGTAGAAGATTTAGCTTCAAATCCATGTCACACAAATGATTTAGATTCAGATACTTGCGATATAAGTGATACAGCTTCAAATGCAGACGAAACAAACGAATTAGTTTCATATCCATTCGAAACACATGATTTAGCTTCAAATCAATGCGATGTAGATAGTTTATGTTCAAATCCATGGGAAACGAACGATATTGCTTCATAATCTTGCGATATAAATGTTTTAACTTCGAATGTGTGCGAAACAAACGAGTTAGCTTCAAATCCATGCAAAACACATGATTAAGCTTCAAATGCATGCGGCACACATGATTTAGGTTCAAATTCATGGGAAACATGTGGTTTAGCATCAAATACATGCGAAACAAATTGTTTAGCTTCAGGTACATATGATATAAATGATTTAGTTCAGCTGCATGCGAAGCAAACGAGATAGCTTCAAATCCATGCAAAACACAAGATTTGGCTTCATATCAATGCGAAATAGAAGACTTAGCTTCAAATCCAAGCGACACAAATGATTTAGCTTCAAATACTTGCGATATAAATGATATAGCTTCAATGCAGGCAAAACAAACGAGTTAGCTTCAAATCCATGCAAAGCACATGATTTATATTGAAATTCATGCGAAGTAGAAGTCTTAGCATCAAATATATGTGAAACAAATGATTTAGCTTCAAGTACTTACGATATAAATGATACAGTTTCACATGCAGACGAAACAATCGAGCTAGCTTCAAATCCATGCAAAACATATGATTAGGCTTCAAATCTATTGGAAACGCATTATTAAGCTCCAAATGCATGCGAAACACATGATTTTGATTTAAATCCATGCGAAACACGTGGTTTAGCTTCAAATTCATGCGAAACACATGATTTAGCTGCAAATTCATCCGAAACACATGGTTTAGCTCCATATTCTTGCGAATCACATGGCTTAGCTTCAGACACTTGCGATATACATGATTTAGCTTCAACTGCATGCAAAACAAACGTGTTAGTTTCAAATCCATGCGAAACACACGATTTAGCTGCAAATCAATGCGATGTAGAAGGCTTACCTTCAAATCCATGCGATACAAACGGTTTAGCTTCAAATACTTGTAATATACATGATTTAGATTCAACTGCATTCGGAACAAACGAGTTACATTCGAATCCATGCAAAACACATTATTTAGCTTCAAAACAATCCGAATTAGAAGGCTTAGCTTCAAATCCATGCGAAACGAATGATTTAGCTTCAAGTACTTGCGAATATAAGTAATTTAGCTTCAAATGCAGCAGAACAAACGAGTTAGCTTCAAATCCGTGCGAAACACATAATTTATCTTCAAATCAATGCGAAGTAGAAGGCAAATCTTCAAATCCATGCGGAACAAATGGTTTAGCTTCAAATTCTTGTGATATACATGGTTTAGCTTTAACTGCATGCAAAACAAACGAGTTAACTACAAATCCAAGCGATACACACGATTTAGCTTCTATTCAATGCAAAGTAGAAGGCTTAACTTCAAATCCATGCGAAACAAATGGTTTCGCTTTAATTCAATGCGAAGTAGAAGTCTTAGCTTCAAATCCATGCGATAAATATGGTTCAGCCTCTAATACTTGTGAGATACATGATTTAGGATCAACTGCATGCGAAACAAACGAGTTAGCTTCAAATCCAAGCGGAACACATGATTTAGCTTTAATTCAATGCGAAGTAGAAGTCTTAGCTTCAAATCCATGCGATAAATATGGTTCAGCCTCTAATACTTGTGAGATACATGATTTAGGATCAACTGCATGCGAAACAAACGAGTTAGCTTCAAATCCAAGCAAAACACATGATTTAGCTTCAAATCAATGCGGAGTAGAACGATTAGCTTCAAATCCTCGCGAATCAAATGGTTTATTTTCATATACTTGTGATATTCATGATTCAACTTCAACTGCATGCGAAACAAACGAGTTAGCATCAAATCCAATCGAGACACATGACTTGACTTCAAATCAATGCGAAGTAGTAGGCTTAGCTTCAAATCAATGCGAAACAAATGGTTTAGATATATACCTTCAAATGCAGGCGAAACGAATGACTCAGCTTCAAATCCTATCGAAACACATGATTCAGTTTCAAATCAATGAGAAGTAGATGGCATTGCTTCAAATCGATGCGAAACAAATGATTTAGCTTCAAATACTTGCGAATATAAGTGATGTGGCTTTAACTGCAGGCGAAACAAACGAGTTAGATTCAAATCCATACGAAACACATGATTTAGCTACAAATCAATGCGATGTAGAAGGTTTAGCTTCAAATCTGTGCGAAACAAATGATTTAGCTCCAAATACTCTCGATATTAGTGATATAGCTTCAAATGCAGACGAAACACACGAGTTGGCTTCAAATCCATGCGAAACGAATGATTTACTTTCAAGTAAATTCTTAGTAGAAGGATTGGCTTCAAATCCATGCGAAACAAATGTTTTAGATACAAATCCTTGCGATATAAATGAGGTAGCTTCAATTGCAGACAGAACAAACGAGTTCGCTTCAAATCCATGGAAACACATGACTTAGCTTCATTTTAATGCCAAGTAGAAGGCTAAGCTTCAAATTCATGCGAAACAAATGGTTTATTTTCAAATACTTGTGATATACATGATTTAACTTCAGCTGCATGCGAAACAAACGAGTTAGCTTCAAGTCCATGCAAAACACATGATTATGCTTCAAATCAATGCTATGTAGAAGGTATAGCTTCAAATCCATGCGACACAAACGATTTAACTTCAGATACTTGCGATATAAGTGAAATCGCTTCAAATGCAGACGAAACAAACGAGTTAGCTTCAAGTCCAAGCGAAACACATGATTTAGCTTCAAATTCATGCGAAACACGTGGATTAACTTCAAATTCGTGCGAAACAAATGATTTAGTATCAGATACATGTGATTTAAGTGATATAGATTCAAATGCAGGAGAAACAAACGAGTTAGCTTCAAAACCATGCAAAACACATGACTAAGGTTCAAATCAATGCTATGTAGAAGATTTAGCTTCAAATCCATATGACAAAAATGAATAGCTTCAGATACTTGCGATATAAGTGATACAGCTTCAAATGCAGACGAAACAAACGAGTTAGCTTCATATCCACACGAACACATGATTTAGCTTCAAATCAATGCGATGTAGATGGTTTATCTTCAAATCCATGGGAAACGGACGATATTGCTTCATATTCTTGCGATATAAATGTTTTACCTTCGAATGTGAGCGAAACAAACGAGTTAGCTTCAAATCCATGCGAAACACTTGATTTAGCTTCAAATCAATGCGAAGTAGAAGGATTGGCTTCAAATCCTGCGAAACAAATCGTTTAGCTTCAAATACTTACCTTATAAATGAAATTGCTTCAAACGCAGGCGAAACAAATGAGTTAGCTTCAAATCCATGCAAAACACATGATTAAGCTTTAATTGCATGCGAAACACATGATTTAGCGTCAAATTCATGGGGAACACATGGTTTAGCATCAATTACATGCGAAACAAATTGTTTAGCTTCAGATACTTGTGATATACATGATTTAGCTTCAACTCCATGCGAAACAAACGAGTTGGCTTCAAATCCAAGCGAAACACATGATTTAGTTTCAAATCAATGCGAAGTAGAAGGCTTAGCTTCAAATCCATGCGAAACGAATGGTTTAGCTTCAAATGCTTACGATATAAATGATATAGCTTCAAATGCAGGCGGAACAAACGAGTTAGCATCAAATCCATGCAAAACAAATGAGTAATTTAAAAAGGCATGCGAAAAACATGATCTAGGCTCAAATTCATGGAAAACACGTGGTTTAGCTTCAAATAAATGCGAAACAAATTGTTTAGCTTCTGATGCTTATGATTTAGCTTCAGCTGCAGGCGAAACGAACGAGTTAGCTTCAAATCCATGCGAAACACATGATTTAGCTGCAAATCAATGAGAAGTAGAAGGCTTAGGTTCAAATCCATGCGAAGCAAATGATGTAGCATCAGATACTTGCGATATAAGTGATACATCTTCAAATGCTGGCGAAAGAAACGAGTTAGCTTCAAATCCATGCGAAACAAATGATTTAGCATCAGATACTTGCGATATAAGTGATATAGCTTCAAATGCAGACGAAACAAACGAGTTAGCCTCAAATCCATGCGACACACATGATTTAACTGCAAATCAATGTGAAGTAGAAGGCTAAGGTTCAAATCCATGCGAAGCAAATGATTTAGCATCAGATACTTGCGATATAAGTGATATATCTTCAAATGCAGGGGAAAGAAATGAGTTAGCTTCAAATCTATGCGAAACACATGACAAAGCTTCAAATCAATGCGATGTAGAAGGTTTAGCTTCAAATCTAAGCGAAACACATGATTTAGCTTCAATGCAATGTGACGTAGATGGTTTAGCTTCAAATCTATTCGAATCAAATGATCTGGCTTGAAACACTTGGGATATAAATGATATAGCTTCAAATGCAGACGAATCAAACGAGTTAGCTTCAAAATCCATGTGATACACATGATTAAGCTTCAAATCAATGCGAAGTATAAGGCTTAGCATCAAATACATGCGAAACAAATGATTTAGGTTCAGATACTTGCGATATAAGTGATATAGCTTCAAATGAAGGAGAAACAAACAAGTTAGCACCAAATCCATGCGAAACAAATGATTTAGCTTCAGATACTTGCGATATAAGTGATATTGCATCAAATGCAGGCGAAACGAACGAGTTAGCTTCAAATCCATGCGAAACACATGATTTAGCTGCAAATCAATGAGAAGTAGAAGGCTTAGGTTCAAATCCATGCGAAGCAAATGATTTAGCATCAGATACTTGCGATATAAGTGTTATATCTTCAAATGCAGGGGAAAGAAACGAGTTAGCTTCAAATCCATGCGAAACAAATGATTTAGCATCAGATACTTGCGATATAAGTGATATAGCTTCAAATGCAGACGAAATGAACGAGTTAGCTTCAAATCCACGCGACACACATGATTTAACTGCAAATCAATGTGAAGTAGAAGGCTTAGGTTCAAATCCAGGCGAAGCAAATGATTTAGCATCAGATATTTACGATATAAGTGATATAGCTTCAAATGCAGACGAAACAAACGAGTTAGCTTCAAATCCATGCGAAACACATGATTTAGCTGCAAATCTATGTGATGTACAAGGTTTTGCTTCAAATCCATGCGAAACAAGTGACTTAGCTTCAAACACTTGGGACATAAGTGATATAGCTTCAAATGCAGTCGAAACAAACGAGTTAGCTTCAAGTCCAAGCGAAACACATGATTTAGCTTCAAATTCATGCGAAACACATCGATTAGTTTCGAATCCATGCGACACAAATGATTTAGCTTCAGATACTTGCGTTATAAGAGATATAGCATCAAATGCCGGCGAAACGAACGAGTTAGCTTCAAATCCATGCGACACACATGATTTAGCTGCAAATCAATGAGAAGTAGAAGGCTTAGGTTCAAATCCATGCGAAGCAAATGATTTAGCATCATATACTTGCGATATAAGTGATATATCTTCAAATGCAGGGGAAAGAAACGAGTTAGCTTCAAATCCAAGCGAAACACATGACACAGCTTCAAATCAATGCGATGTAGAAGGTTTAGCTTCAAATCTAAGCGAAACACATGATTTAGCTTCAAAGCAATGTGACGTAGATGGTTTAGCTTCAAATCCATGCGAAACGAATGGTTTAGCCTCAAATATTTGTAATATACATGATTTAGCTTCAACTGCATGCGACACGAACGAGTTATCTTCAATTCCATTCGAAACACATGACTTAGCTTCAAATCAATGCGAAGTAGAAGTTTAGGTTCAAATCCACGCGAAACAAATGGTTTATCCCCAAATATTTGAGATATACATGATTTAGCTTCAACTGCATGCGAAACAAACGAGTTAGCTACAAATCCATGCGAAACACACAATTAAGCTTTAAATCAATGCGAAGCAGAAGGCTTAACTTCAAATCCAAGCGAAACACATGATTTAGCTTCAAAGCAATGCGACGTAGATGGTTTAGCTTCAAATCCATTCGAATCAAATGATTTAGCTTCAAACACTTGGGATATAAGTGATATAGCCTCAAATGCAGACGAAACAAACGAGTTAGCTTCAAGTCCAAGCGAAACACATGGTTTAACTTCAAATCAATGCGATGTAGGAATGTTTAGCTTTAAATCCGCTCGAAACGAATGAATTAGCTTCAAATGTTTGCGATATAAGTGATATAGCTTCAAATGCATGCGAAACAAAAGAGTGAGCTTCAAATCCATGAAACACAAATGATTTAGCTTCAAATACTTGCGATATAAGTAATATAGCTTCAAATGCAGGCGAATCAAACGAGTTAGCTCCGAATACATGCTAAAAAAATTGCTTAGCTTGGGATATTTATGATATTCATGATTTAGCTTCAACTGAATGCGAAACAAACGAGATAGTTCCAAATCCATGCGAAACACATGATTTAGCTTCAAATGCAGGCGAAACTAACGAGATAGCTTCAAATTCATGCGAAACACTTGACAAGGATTCAAATTCATGCGAAACACATGATTACCTTCAAATTCATGCGCAATACATGATTTAGCTCAAAATACATGCGAAACACACAATTTAGCTTCAAAATCAGCCTGTACATTTGATTTATCTTCAAATCATTGCAAAGTACATGATTTAGTTTTATATTAATGCGAAACACATGGTTTAGCATCATATTCTTGCGAAACAAATGGTTTAGCTTCAGATACTTGTGATAAACATGATTTAGCTTCAGCTGCATGCGGAGCAAACGCGTTAGCTTCAGATCCAAGCGAAACACAGGATTTAGCTTCAAATCGATGTGAAGTAGAAGGCTTATTTTCAAATCCATGCGAAACGAATGATTTAGCTTCAAATGCTTGCGAATATGAGGGATACTGCTTCAAATGCAGACGAAACAAACGAGCTAGCATCAAATCCATGCGAAACACATGATTTAGCTGCAAATCAATGTGACGTAGAAGGTTTACCTTCAAAACCATGCGATACAAAAGACTTAGCATCAGATATTTACGATATAAGTGATATAGCTTCAAATGCAGACGAAACAAAAGAGTTAGCTTCAAATCCATGCAAAAAACATGATTTAGCTTCAAATCAATGCGAAGTAGAAGGCTTAGCTTCAACCCCATGCGAAACGAATGATTTAGCTTCAAATGCTTGCGAATATGATGGATACAGCTTCAAATGCATGCGAAACAAACGAGTTAGCTACAGATCCATGCGAAACACTTGATTTATCTTCAAATCAATGCGAAGTAGAAGACTTAGCATCAAATCCATGCGAAAAGAATGATTTAGCTTAAAATACTTGCCTTATAAATGATATAGCTTCAAATGCAGGCGAAACAAACGAGTTAGCTTCAAATCCAAGCGAAACACATGATTTAGCTTCAAATGAATGTGGAGTAGAAGACTTAGCTTCAAATCCATGCGAAGCGAATGATTTAGCTTCAAATACTTGCCTTATAAATGATATAGCTTCAAATGCAGGCGAAACAAACGAGTTAGCTTCAAATCCAAGCGAAACACATGATTTAGCTTCAAATACTTGCCTTATAAATGATATAGCTTCAAATGCAGGCGAAACAAACGAGTTAGCTTCAAATCCAAGCGAAACACATGATTTAGCTTCAAATGAATGCGGAGTAGAAGACTTAGCTTCAAATCCATGCGAAACGAATGATTTAGCTTCAAATACTTGCCTTATAAATGATATAGCTTCAAATGCAGGCGAAACAAACAAGTTAGCTTCAAATCCAAGCGAAACACATGATTTAGCTTCAAATACTTGCCTTATAAATGATATAGCTTCAAGTGCAGGCGAAACAAACGAGTTAGCTACTAATCCATGCAAAACACATGATTAAGCTTCAAATCAATTCGAAGTAGAAGGCTTGGATTCAAATCCTTGCGAAACGAAAGATTTAGATCCAAATACTTGCGAAACAAATGATTTACCTGCAAATACTTGCGGTATAAATGAAATAGCATCAAATGCAGGCGATACACACGAGTTAGCTTCATATCCGAGCGGAACTCATGATTTATCTTCAAATCAATGCGAAGTAGTAGGCTTACATCAAATACATGCTAAACAATTGATTTAGCTTCAAATAGTTGCAATAGAAGTGATATAGTTTCAAATGCAGGCGAAACAAATCAGTTAGCTTCAATTCCATGCGAAACACATGATTTAGCATAAAATTCATGCGAATCACATGGATTAGCTTCAAATTCGTGCGAAACAAATGGTTTAGCATCAGATACATGCGATATAAGTGATATAGATTCAAATGCAGGAGAAACAAACGAGTTAGGTTGAAATCCATGCAAAACACATGTTTAAGGTTCAAATCAATGCTATGTAGAAGATTTAGCTTCAAATCCATGTCACACAAATGATTTAGATTCAGATACTTGCGATATAAGTGATACAGCTTCAAATGCAGACGAAACAAACGAATTAGTTTCATATCCATTCGAAACACATGATTTAGCTTCAAATCAATGCGATGTAGATAGTTTATGTTCAAATCCATGGGAAACGAACGATATTGCTTCATAATCTTGCGATATAAATGTTTTAACTTCGAATGTGTGCGAAACAAACGAGTTAGCTTCAAATCCATGCAAAACACATGATTAAGCTTCAAATGCATGCGACACACATGATTTAGGTTCAAATTCATGGGAAACATGTGGTTTAGCATCAAATACAAGCGAAACAAATTGTTTAGCTTCAAATACTTGCCTTATAAATGATATAGCTTCAAATGCAGGCGACACAAACGAGTTAGCTCCAAATCCAAGCGAAACACATGATTTAGCTTCAAATGAATGCGGAGTAGAAGACTTAGCTTCAAATCCATGCGAAACGAATGATTTAGCTTCAATTACTTGCCTTATAAATGATATAGCTTCAAATGCAGGCGAAAAAAACGAGTTAGCTTCAAATCCAAGCGAAACACATGAATTAGCTTCAAATGCTTGCCTTATAAATGATATAGCTTCAAGTGCAGGCGAAACAAACGAGGTAGCTACTAATCCATGCAAAACACATGATTAAGCTTCAAATCAATTCGAAGTAGAAGGCTTGGATTCAAATCCTTGCGAAACGAAAGATTTAGATCCAAATACTTGCGAAACAAATGATTTACCTGCAAATACTTGCGGTATAAATGAAATAGCATCAAATGCAGGCGATACACACGAGTTAGCTTCATATCCGAGCGGAACTCATGATTTATCTTCAAATCAATGCGAAGTAGAAGGCTTACCATCAAATACATGCTAAACAATTGATTTAGCTTCAAATAGTTGCAATAGAAGTGATATAGTTTCAAATGCAGGCGAAACAAATCAGTTAGCTTCAATTCCATGCGAAACACATGATTTAGCATAAAATTCATGCGAAACACATGGATTAGCTTCAAATTCGTGCGAAAGAAATGGTTTAGCCTCAGATACATGCGATATAAGTGATATAGATTCAAATGCAGGAGAAACAAACGAGTTAGGTTGAAATCCATGCAAAACACATGATTAAGGTTCAAATCAATGCTATGTAGAAGATTTAGCTTCAAATCCATGTCACACAAATGATTTAGATTCAGATACTTGCGATATAAGTGATATAGCTTCAAATGCAGACGAAACAAACGAATTAGTTTCATATCCATTCGAAACACATGATTTAGCTTCAAATCAATGCGATGTAGATAGTTTATGTTCAAATCCATGGGAAACGAACGATATTGCTTCATAATCTTGCGATATAAACGTTTTAACTTCGAATGTGTGCGAAACAAACGAGTTAGCTTCAAATCCATGTAAAACACATGATTTAGCTTCAAATCGATTTGAAGTAGAAGGCTTATTTTCAAATCCATGCGAAACACATTATTTAGCTTCAAATCAGTGCGAAGTAGAAGGCTTAGCTTCAAATCCATGAGAATCAAATGGTTCAGCTTCAAATCCATGCAAAACACGTGATTTAACTTCCAATCAATGCAAAGTAGAAGGCTTAGCTTCAAATCCATGCGAAACAAATGGTTTAGCTACAAACATTTGTGCTATACATGATTTAGCTTCAACTGCATGCGGAGCAAACAAGTTAGCTTTAAATCCAAGCGAAACATATGAGTCAGCTTCAAATCAATATGAAGTAGAAAGCTTAGCTTCAAATCCAAGCGAATCAAATGGTTTAGCTTCAAACACTAGGGATATAAGTGATGTAGCTTCAAATGCAGACGAATCAAACGAGTTAGCTTCAAATCCATGCGAAACAAATGATTTAGGTTCAGATAATTGCGATGTAAGTGATATAGCTTCAAATGCAGGAGAAACAAACGAGTTAGCTTCAAAATCCATGCGATACACATGATTTAGCTTCAAATCAATGCGAAGTAGAAGGCGTAGCATCAAATCCATGCGAAACAAATGATTTAGGTTCAGATACTTGCGACATAAGTGATATTGCATCAAATGCAATCGAAACGAACGAGTTAGCTTCAAATCCATGCGAAACACTTGATTTATCTTCAAATCAATGCGAAGTAGAAGGTTTAGCTTCAATTGCGTGTGAAACAAATGATTTAGTTTCAAATCAATGCGATGTAGAACGATTAGCTTCAAATCCGCGCGAAACAAATGATGTAGCTTCAATTACTTCCAATATAAGTGATATAGTTTCACATGCATGCGAAACAAACGGGTTTGCTTTAAATCCATGCAAAGCACATGATTATGCTTCAAATCAATGCTATGTAGAAGGTATAGCTTCAAATCCATGAGACACAAACGATTTAACTTCAGGTACTTGCGATATAAGTGAAATAGCTTCAAATGCAGGAGAAACAAACGAATTAGCTTCAAATACAACTGAAACACATGATTTAGCTACAAACCAATGCGATGTAGAAGGTTTAGCTTCAAATCCAAGGAAGACACTTGATTTAGCTTCAAATAAATGCGATGTACAAGGTTTAGCTTAAAATCCATGCGAAACACATGATTAAACTTCAAATCAATGCGATGAAAAAGGTTTAGCTTCAAATCCATGCTAAACAAATGATTTAGCTTCAAACACTTGGGATATAAGTGATATAGCCTCAAATGCAGACGAAACAAACGAGTTAGCTTCAAGTCCAAGCGAAACACATGGTTTAACTTCAAATCAATACGATGTAGGAATGTTTAGCTTTAAATCCGCTCGAAACGAATGAATTAGCTTCAAATGTTTGCGATATAAGTGATATAGCTTCAAATGCATGCGAAACAAAAGAGTGAGCTTCAAATCCATGAAACACAAATGATTTAGCTTCAAATACTTGCGATATAAGTAATATAGCTTCAAATGCAGGCGAATCAAACGAGTTAGCTCCGAATACATGCTAAAAAAATTGCTTAGCTTGGGATATTTATGATATTCATGATTTAGCTTCAACTGAATGCGAAACAAACGAGATAGTTTCAAATCCATGCGAAACACATGATTTAGCTTCAAATGCAGGCGAAACAAACGTGTTAGCCTCAAATCCAAGCGAAACACATGATTCGGCATCAAATCAATGCGAAGTAGATGGCGAATCTGCAAATCCATGCGAAACAAATGGTTTAGCTTCAAATACTTGCGATATATATGATTAAGCTTCAACTGAATGCGAAACAAACGAGATAGCTTCAAATCCATGCGGCACACATGATTTAGCTTCAAATGCAGGCGAAACTAACGAGATAGCTTCAAATTCATGCGAAACACTTGACCAGGATTCAAATTCATGCGAAACACATGATTACCTTCAAATTCATGCGAAATACATGATTTAGCTCAAAATTCATGCGAAACACACAATTTAGCTTCAAAATCAGCCTGTGCATTTGATTTATCTTCAAATCATTGCAAAGTACATGATTTAGTTTTAAATTAATGCGAAACACATGGTTTAGCATCATATTCTTGCGAAGCAAATGGTTTAGCTTCAGATACTTGTGATAAACATGATTTAGCTTCAGCTGCATGCGGAGCAAACGCGTTAGCTTCAGATCCAAGCGAAACACAGGATTTAGCTTCAAATCGATGCGAAGTAGAAGGCTTATTTTCAAATCCATGCGAAACGAATGATTTAGCTTCAAATGCTTGCGAATATGAGGGATACAGCTTCAAATGCATGCGAAACAAACGAGTTAGCTACAGATCCATGCGAAACACTTGATTTATCTTCAAATCAATGCGAAGTAGAAGGATTAGCTTCAATTGCATGAGAAACGAATGATTTAGTTTCAAATCAATGCGATGTAGAACGATTAGCTTCAAATCCGCGCGAAACAAATGATGTAGCTTCAATTACTTGCAATATAAGTGATATAGTTTCAAATGCATGCGAAACAAACGAGTTTGCTTCAAATCCATGCAAAACACATGATTATGCTTCAAATCAATGCTATGTAGAAGGTATAGCTTCAAATCCATGCGACACAAACGATTTAACTTCAGATACTTGCGATATATGTGAAATAGCTTCAAATGCAGACGAAATAAACGAATTAGCTTCAAATCCAACTGAAACACATGATTTAGCTACAAACCAATGCGATCTAGAAGGTTTAGCTTCAAATCCATGCGAAACACATGATTTAACTGCAAATCAATGTGAAGTAGTAGGCTTAGGTTCAAATCCATGCGAAGCAAATGATTTAGCATCAGATACTTGCGATATAAGTGATATATCTTCAAATGCAGGAGAAACAAAACGAGTTAGCACCAAATCCATGCGAAACAAATGATTTAGATTCAGATACTTGCGATGTAAGTGATATTGCATCAAATGCAGGCGAAACGAACGAGTTAGCTTCAAATCCATGCGAAACACATGATTTAGCTGCAAATCAATGAGAAGTAGAAGGCTTAGGTTCAAATCCATGCGAAGCATATGATTTAGCATCAGATACTTGCGATATAAGTGAAATATCTTCAAATGCAGGGGAAAGAAACGAGTTAGCTTCAAATCCATGCGAAACAAATGATTTAGCATCAGATACTTGCGGTATAAGTGATATAGCTTCAAATGCAGACGAAACAAACGAGTTAGCTTCAAATCCATGCGAATACACATGATATAGCTTCAAATCAATGCGATGTAGAAAGTTTAGCTTCAAATCAATGCGATGTAGAAGGTTTAGCTTCAAATCAATGCGATGTAGAAGGTTTTGCTTCAAATCAATGCGATGTAGAAGGTTTAGCTTCAAATCTAAGCGAAACACATGATTTAGCTTCAAATCAATGTGACGTAGATGGTTTAGCTTCAAATCCATTCGAATCAAATGATTTAGCTTCAAACACTTGGAATATAAGTGATATAGCTTCAAATGCAGACGAATAAAACGAGTTAGCACCAAATCCATGCGAAACAACTGATTTAGCATCAGATACTTGCGATATAAGTGATATAGCTTCAAATGCAAGGGAAAGAAACGAGTTAGCTTCAAATCCATGCGAAACACATGACAAAGCTTCAAATCAATGCGATGTAGAAGGTTTAGCTTCAAATCTAAGCGAAACGCATGATTTAGTTTCAAAGCAATGTGACGTAGATGGTTTAGCTTCAAATCTATTCGAATCAAATGATCTGGCTTCAAACACTTGGGATATAAGTGATATAGCTTCAAATGCATACGAATCAAACGAGTTAGCTTCAAAATCCACGCGATACACATGATTTAGCTTCAAATCAATGCGAAGTAGAAGGCTTAGCATCAAATCCATGCGAAACAAATGATTTAGGTTCAGATACTTGCGATATAAGTGATATAGCTTCAAATGCAGGAGAAACAAACGAGTTAGCACCAAATCCATGCGAAACAAATGATTTAGGATCAGATACTTGCGATATAAGTGATATTGCATCAAATGCAGGCGAAACGAACGAGTTAGCTTCAAAATCCATGCGATACACATGATTTAGCTTCAAATCAATGCGAAGTAGAAGGCTTAGCATCAAATCCATGCGAAACAAATGATTTAGGTTCAGATACTTGCGATATAAGTGATATAGCTTCAAATGCAGGAGAAACAAACGAGTTAGCACCAAATCCATGCGAAACAAATGATTTAGCTTCAGATACTTGCGATATAAGTGATATTGCATCAAATGCAGGCGAAACGAACGAGTTAGCTTCAAAATCCATGCGATACACATGATTTAGCTTCAAATCAATGCGAAGTAGAAGGGTTAGCATCAAATCCATGCGAAACAAATGATTTAGGTTCAGATACTTGCGACATAATTGATATTGCATCAAATGCAATCGAAACGTATGAGTTAGCTTCAAATCCATTCGAAACACATGATTTAGCTTCAGATCAATGCGAAGTAGAAGGCCTAGCTTCAACCCCAATGCGAAACGAATGATTTAGCTTCAAACACTTGTGATTTAAGTGATACAGCTTCATATGCAGACGAGTGAAACGAGTTAGCTTCTAAATCCATGCGGATGTACATGATTTAGCTTCAAATCAATGCGAAGTAGAAGGCTTAGCTTCAAATGCATGAGAAACAAATGATTTAGTTTCAAATCAATGCGACGTAGAACGATCAGCTTCAAATCCGCGCGAAACAAATGATGTAGCTTCAATTACTTGCAATATAAGTGATATAGTTTCAAATGCATGCGAAACAAACGAGTTTGCTTCAAATCCATGCGACACAAACAATTTAACATCAGATACTTGCGATATAAGTGAAGTAGCTTCAAATGCAGACGAAACAAACGAATTAGCTTCAAATACAACTGAAACACATGATTTAGCTACAAACCAATGCGATGTAGAAGGTTTAGCTTCAAATCCAAGCAAGACACATGATGTAGCTTCAAATAAATGCGATGTAGAAGGTTTAGCTTAAAATCCATGCGAAACACATGATTAAGCTTCAAATCAATGCGATGAAAAAGGTTTAGCTTCAAATCCATGCTAAACAAATGATTTAGCTTCAAACACTTGGGATATAAGTGATATAGCTTCGAATGCAGACGAATCAAACGAGTTAGCTTCAAAATCCATGCAATACACATGATTTAGCTTCAAATCAATGCGAAGTAGAAGGCTTAGCATCAAATCCATGCGAAACAAATGATTTAGGTTCAGATAGTTGCGATGTAAGTGATATAGCTTCAAATGCAGGAGAAACAAACGTGCTAGCGCCAAATCCATGCGAAACAAATGATTTAGCTTCAGATACTTGCGATATAAGTGATATTGCATCAAATGCAGGCGAAACGAACGAGTTAGCTTCAAAATCCATGCGATACACATGATTTAGCTTCAAATCAATGCGAAGTAGAATGCTTAGCATCAAATCCATGCGAAACAAATGATTTAGGTTCAGATACTTGCGACATAATTGATATTGCATCAAATGCAATCGAAACGTATGAGTTAGCTTCAAATCCATGCGAAACACTTGATTTATCTTCAAATCAATGCGAAGTGGACGGTTTAGCTTCAATTGCATGAGAAACAAATGATTTAGTTTCAAATCAATGCGATGTAGAACGATTAGCTTCAAATCCGCGAGAAACAAATGATGTACCTTCAATTACTTGCAATATAAGTGATATAGTTTCAAATGCATGCGAAACAAACGAGTTTGCTTCAAATCCATGCAAAACACATGATTATGCTTCAAATCAATGCTATGTAGAAGGTATAGCTTCCAATCCATGCGACACAAACGATTTAACTACAGATACTTGCGATATAAGTGAAGTAGCTTCAAATGCAGACGAAACAAACGAATTAGCTTCAAATACAACAGAAACTCATGATTTAGCTACAAACCAATGCGATGTAGAAGGTTTAGCTTCAAATCCAAGCAAGACACATGATTTAGCTTCAAATCAATGCGATGAAATAGGTTTAGCTTCAAATCCATGCTAAACAAATGATTTAGCTTCAAACACTAGGGATGTAAGTGATATTGTTTCAAATGCAGACAAATCAAACGAGTTAGCTTCAAATCCAAGCGACACACATGATTTAGCATCAGATACTTGCGACGTAAGTGATACAGCTTCAAATGCAGGGGAAACAAACGATTTAGCTTCCAAATCAATGCGAAGACACATGGATTGGCTTCAAATCAATGCGAAGTAGAAGGCTTAGCTTCAAATCCAAGCGAAACACATGATTTAGCTGCAAATCTATGCGATGTAGAAGGTTTTGCTTCAAATCCATGCGAAGCAAATGATTTAGCATCAGATACTTGCGATATAAGTGATATATCTTCAAATGCAGTGGAAAGAAACGAGTTTGCTTCAAATCCATGCGATACACATGATATAGCTTCAAATAAATGCGATGTAGAAGGTTTAGCTTCAAATCAATGCGATGTAGAAGGTTTAGGTTCAAATCTAAGCGAAACACATGATTTAGTTTCAAAGCAATGTGACGTAGATGGTTTAGCTTCAAATCTATTCGAATCAAATGATCTGGCTTCAAACACTTGGGATATAAGTGATATAGCTGCAAATGCAGACGAATCAAACGAGTTAGCTTCAAAATCCATGCGATACACATGATTTAGCTTCAAATCAATGCGTAGTAGAAGGCTTAGCATCAAATCCATGCGAAACAAATGATTTAGGTTCAGATACTTGCGATATAAGTGAAATAGCTTCAAATGCAGGAGAAACAAACGAGTTAGCACCAAATCCATGCGAAACAAATGATTTAGCTTCAGATACTTGCGATATAAGTGATTTTGCATCAAATGCAGGGGAAACAAACGACTTAGCTTCCAAATCAATGCGAAGACACATGGATGGCTACAAATCAATGCGAAGTAGAAGGCTTAGCTTCAAATCCATGCGGAATACATGATTTAGCTGCAAATCAATGCGACGTAGAAGGTTTAGCTTCAAATCCATGCGACACAAATGATTTAGCATCAGATACTTGCGACGTAAGTGATACAGCTTCAAATGCAGGGGAAACAAACGACTTAGCTTCCAAATCAATGCAAAACACATGATTTAGCTGCAAATCTATGCGATGTAGAAGGTTTTGCTTCAAATCCATGCGAAACAAGTGATTTAGCTTCAAACACTTGGGATATAAGTGATATAGCTTCAAATGCAGACGAAACGAACGAGTTAGCTTCAAATCCATGCGACACAAATGACTTAGCATCAGATATTTACGATATAAGTGATATAGCTTCAAATGCAGACGAAACAAACGAGTTAGCTTCAAAATCCATGCGATACACATGATTTAGCTTCAAATCAATGCGAAGTAGAAGGCATAGCATCAAATCCATGCGAAACAAATGATTTAGGTTCAGATACTTGCGATATAAGTGATATTGCATCAAATGCAGGCGAAACGAACGAGTTAGCTTCAAAATCCATGCGATACACATGATTTAGCTTCAAATCAATGCGTAGTAGAAGGCTTAGCATCAAATCCATGCGAAACAAATGATTTAGGTTCAGATACTTGCGATATAAGTGAAATAGCTTCAAATGCAGGAGAAACAAACGAGTTAGCACCAAATCCATGCGAAACAAATGATTTAGCTTCTGATACTTGCGATATAAGTGATTTTGCATCAAATGCAGGCGAAACTAACGAGATAGCTTCAAATCCATGC
This sequence comes from Megalopta genalis, assembly GCF_051020955.1. Taxonomy (NCBI): domain Eukaryota; kingdom Metazoa; phylum Arthropoda; class Insecta; order Hymenoptera; family Halictidae; genus Megalopta; species Megalopta genalis. The sequence goes on from NW_027477112.1 coordinate 83,812, forward strand.
GACACAAACGATTTAACTTCAGATACTTGCGATATATGTGAAATAGCTTCAAATGCAGACGAAACAAACGAATTAGCTTCAAATCCAACTGAAACACATGATTTAGCTACAAACCAATGCGATCTAGAATGTTTAGCTTCAAATCCATGCGAAACACATGATTTAACTGCAAATCAATGTAAAGTAGTTGGCTTAGGTTCAAATCCATGCGAAGCAAATGATTTGGCATCAGATACTTGCGATATAAGTGATATATCTTCAAATGCAGGAGAAACAAAACGCGTTAGCACCAAATCCATGCGAAACAAATGATTTAGATTCAGATACTAGCGATGTAAGTGATATTGCATCAAATGCAGGCGAAACGAACGAGTTAGCTTCAAATCCATGCGAAACACATGATTTAGCTGCAAATCAATGAGAAGTAGAAGGCTTAGGTTCAAATCCATGCGAAGCAAATGATTTAGCATCAGATACTTGCGATATAAGTGAAATATCTTCAAATGCAGGGGAAAGAAACGAGTTAGCTTCAAATCCATGCGATACAAATGATTTAGCATCAGATACTTGCGGTATAAGTGATATAGCTTCAAATGCAGACGAAACAAACGAGTTAGTTTCAAATCCATGCAAATACACATGATATAGCTTCAAATCAATGCGATGTAGAAGGTTTAGCTTCAAATCAATGCGATGTAGAAGGTTTAGCTTCAAATCAATGCGATGTAGAAGGTTTTGTTTCAAATCAATGCGATGTAGAAGGTTTAGCTTCAAATCTAAGCGAAACACATGATTTAGCTTCAAATCAATGTGACGTAGATGGTTTAGCTTCAAATCCATTCGAATCAAATGATTTAGCTTCAAACACTTGGGATATAAGTGATATAGCTTCAAATGCAGACGAATAAAACGAGTTAGCAACAAATCCATGCGAAACAACTGATTTAGCATCAGATACTTGCGATATAAGTGATATAGCTTCAAATGCAAGGGAAAGAAACGAGTTAGCTTCAAATCCATGCGAAACACATGACAAAGCTTCAAATCAATGCGATGTAGAAGGTTTAGCTTCAAATCTAAGCGAAACGCATGATTTAGTTTCAAAGCAACGTGACGTAGATGGTTTAGCTTCAAATCTATTCGAATCAAATGATCTGGCTTCAAACACTTGGGATATAAGTGATATAGCTTCAAATGCATACGAATCAAACGAGTTAGCTTCAAAATCCACGCGATACACATGATTTAGCTTCAAATCAATGCGAAGTAGAAGGCTTAGCATCAAATCCATGCGAAACAAATGATTTAGGTTCAGATACTTGCGATATAAGTGATATAGCTTCAAATGCAGGAGAAACAAACGAGTTAGCACCAAATCCATGCGAAACAAATGATTTAGGTTCAGATACTTGCGATATAAGTGATATTGCATCAAATGCAGGCGAAACGAACGAGTTAGCTTCAAAATCCATGCGATACACATGATTTAGCTTCAAATCAATGCGAAGTAGAAGGCTTAGCATCAAATCCATGCGAAACAAATGATTTAGGTTCAGATACTTGCGATATAAGTGATATAGCTTCAAATGCAGGAGAAACAAACGAGATAGCACCAAATCCATGCGAAACAAATGATTTAGCTTCAGATACTTGCGATATAAGTGATATTGCATCAAATGCAGGCGAAATGAACGAGTTAGCTTCAAAATCCATGCGATACACATGATTTAGCTTCAAATCAATGCGAAGTAGAAGGGTTAGCATCAAATCCATGCGAAACAAATGATTTAGGTTCAGATACTTGCGACATAATTGATATTGCATCAAATGCAATCGAAACGTATGAGTTAGCTTCAAATCCATGCGAAACACATGATTTAGCTGCAAATCTATGCGATGTAGAAGGTTTTGCTTCAAATCCATGCGAAGCAAATGATTTAGCATCAGATACATGCGATATAAGTGATATATCTTGAAATGCGGGGGAAGAAACGAGTTTGCTTCAAATCCATGCGATACACATGATATAGCTTCAAATAAATGCGATGTAGAAGGTTTAGCTTCAAATCAATGCGATATAGAAGGTTTAGGTTCAAATCTAAGCGAAACACATGATTTAGTTTCAAAGCAATGTGGCGTAGATGGTTTAGCTTCAGATCTATTCGAATCAAATGATCTGGCTTCAAACACTTAGGATATAAGTGATATAGCTTCGAATGCAGACGAATCAAACGAGTTAGCTTCAAAATCCATGCAATACACATGATTTAGCTTCAAATCAATGCGAAGTAGAAGGCTTAGCATCAAATCCATGCGAAACAAATGATTTAGGTTCAGATAGTTGCGATGTAAGTGATATAGCTTCAAATGCAGGAGAAACAAACGTGCTAGCGCCAAATCCATGCGAAACAAATGATTTAGCTTCAGATACTTGCGATATAAGTGATATTGCATCAAATGCAGGCGAAACGAACGAGTTAGCTTCAAAATCCATGCGATACACATGATTTAGCTTCAAATCAATGCGAAGTAGAATGCTTAGCATCAAATCCATGCGAAACAAATGATTTAGGTTCAGATACTTGCGACATAATTGATATTGCATCAAATGCAATCGAAACGTATGAGTTAGCTTCAAATCCATGCGAAACACTTGATTTATCTTCAAATCAATGCGAAGTGGACGGTTTAGCTTCAATTGCATGAGAAACAAATGATTTAGTTTCAAATCAATGCGATGTAGAACGATTAGCTTCAAATCCGCGAGAAACAAATGATGTACCTTCAATTACTTGCAATATAAGTGATATAGTTTCAAATGCATGCGAAACAAACGAGTTTGCTTCAAATCCATGCAAAACACATGATTATGCTTCAAATCAATGCTATGTAGAAGGTATAGCTTCCAATCCATGCGACACAAACGATTTAACTACAGATACTTGCGATATAAGTGAAGTAGCTTCAAATGCAGACGAAACAAACGAATTAGCTTCAAATACAACAGAAACTCATGATTTAGCTACAAACCAATGCGATGTAGAAGGTTTAGCTTCAAATCCAAGCAAGACACATGATTTAGCTTCAAATCAATGCGATGAAATAGGTTTAGCTTCAAATCCATGCTAAACAAATGATTTAGCTTCAAACACTAGGGATGTAAGTGATATTGTTTCAAATGCAGACAAATCAAACGAGTTAGCTTCAAATCCAAGCGACACACATGATTTAGCATCAGATACTTGCGACGTAAGTGATACAGCTTCAAATGCAGGGGAAACAAACGATTTAGCTTCCAAATCAATGCGAAGACACATGGATTGGCTTCAAATCAATGCGAAGTAGAAGGCTTAGCTTCAAATCCAAGCGAAACACATGATTTAGCTGCAAATCTATGCGATGTAGAAGGTTTTGCTTCAAATCCATGCGAAGCAAATGATTTAGCATCAGATACTTGCGATATAAGTGATATATCTTCAAATGCAGTGGAAAGAAACGAGTTTGCTTCAAATCCATGCGATACACATGATATAGCTTCAAATAAATGCGATGTAGAAGGTTTAGCTTCAAATCAATGCGATGTAGAAGGTTTAGGTTCAAATCTAAGCGAAACACATGATTTAGTTTCAAAGCAATGTGACGTAGATGGTTTAGCTTCAAATCTATTCGAATCAAATGATCTGGCTTCAAACACTTGGGATATAAGTGATATAGCTGCAAATGCAGACGAATCAAACGAGTTAGCTTCAAAATCCATGCGATACACATGATTTAGCTTCAAATCAATGCGTAGTAGAAGGCTTAGCATCAAATCCATGCGAAACAAATGATTTAGGTTCAGATACTTGCGATATAAGTGAAATAGCTTCAAATGCAGGAGAAACAAACGAGTTAGCACCAAATCCATGCGAAACAAATGATTTAGCTTCAGATACTTGCGATATAAGTGATTTTGCATCAAATGCAGGGGAAACAAACGACTTAGCTTCCAAATCAATGCGAAGACACATGGATTGGCTACAAATCAATGCGAAGTAGAAGGCTTAGCTTCAAATCCATGCGGAATACATGATTTAGCTGCAAATCAATGCGACGTAGAAGGTTTAGCTTCAAATCCATGCGACACAAATGATTTAGCATCAGATACTTGCGACGTAAGTGATACAGCTTCAAATGCAGGGGAAACAAACGACTTAGCTTCCAAATCAATGCAAAACACATGATTTAGCTGCAAATCTATGCGATGTAGAAGGTTTTGCTTCAAATCCATGCGAAACAAGTGATTTAGCTTCAAACACTTGGGATATAAGTGATATAGCTTCAAATGCAGACGAAACGAACGAGTTAGCTTCAAATCCATGCGACACAAATGACTTAGCATCAGATATTTACGATATAAGTGATATAGCTTCAAATGCAGACGAAACAAACGAGTTAGCTTCAAAATCCATGCGATACACATGATTTAGCTTCAAATCAATGCGAAGTAGAAGGCATAGCATCAAATCCATGCGAAACAAATGATTTAGGTTCAGATACTTGCGATATAAGTGATATTGCATCAAATGCAGGCGAAACGAACGAGTTAGCTTCAAAATCCATGCGATACACATGATTTAGCTTCAAATCAATGCGTAGTAGAAGGCTTAGCATCAAATCCATGCGAAACAAATGATTTAGGTTCAGATACTTGCGATATAAGTGAAATAGCTTCAAATGCAGGAGAAACAAACGAGTTAGCACCAAATCCATGCGAAACAAATGATTTAGCTTCTGATACTTGCGATATAAGTGATTTTGCATCAAATGCAGGCGAAACTAACGAGATAGCTTCAAATCCATGCGACACAAACGATTTAACTTCAGATACTTGCGATATATGTGAAATAGCTTCAAATGCAGACGAAACAAACGAATTAGCTTCAAATCCAACTGAAACACATGATTTAGCTACAAACCAATGCGATCTAGAATGTTTAGCTTCAAATCCATGCGAAACACATGATTTAACTGCAAATCAATGTAAAGTAGTTGGCTTAGGTTCAAATCCATGCGAAGCAAATGATTTGGCATCAGATACTTGCGATATAAGTGATATATCTTCAAATGCAGGAGAAACAAAACGCGTTAGCACCAAATCCATGCGAAACAAATGATTTAGATTCAGATACTAGCGATGTAAGTGATATTGCATCAAATGCAGGCGAAACGAACGAGTTAGCTTCAAATCCATGCGAAACACATGATTTAGCTGCAAATCAATGAGAAGTAGAAGGCTTAGGTTCAAATCCATGCGAAGCAAATGATTTAGCATCAGATACTTGCGATATAAGTGAAATATCTTCAAATGCAGGGGAAAGAAACGAGTTAGCTTCAAATCCATGCGATACAAATGATTTAGCATCAGATACTTGCGGTATAAGTGATATAGCTTCAAATGCAGACGAAACAAACGAGTTAGTTTCAAATCCATGCAAATACACATGATATAGCTTCAAATCAATGCGATGTAGAAGGTTTAGCTTCAAATCAATGCGATGTAGAAGGTTTAGCTTCAAATCAATGCGATGTAGAAGGTTTTGTTTCAAATCAATGCGATGTAGAAGGTTTAGCTTCAAATCTAAGCGAAACACATGATTTAGCTTCAAATCAATGTGACGTAGATGGTTTAGCTTCAAATCCATTCGAATCAAATGATTTAGCTTCAAACACTTGGGATATAAGTGATATAGCTTCAAATGCAGACGAATAAAACGAGTTAGCAACAAATCCATGCGAAACAACTGATTTAGCATCAGATACTTGCGATATAAGTGATATAGCTTCAAATGCAAGGGAAAGAAACGAGTTAGCTTCAAATCCATGCGAAACACATGACAAAGCTTCAAATCAATGCGATGTAGAAGGTTTAGCTTCAAATCTAAGCGAAACGCATGATTTAGTTTCAAAGCAACGTGACGTAGATGGTTTAGCTTCAAATCTATTCGAATCAAATGATCTGGCTTCAAACACTTGGGATATAAGTGATATAGCTTCAAATGCATACGAATCAAACGAGTTAGCTTCAAAATCCACGCGATACACATGATTTAGCTTCAAATCAATGCGAAGTAGAAGGCTTAGCATCAAATCCATGCGAAACAAATGATTTAGGTTCAGATACTTGCGATATAAGTGATATAGCTTCAAATGCAGGAGAAACAAACGAGTTAGCACCAAATCCATGCGAAACAAATGATTTAGGTTCAGATACTTGCGATATAAGTGATATTGCATCAAATGCAGGCGAAACGAACGAGTTAGCTTCAAAATCCATGCGATACACATGATTTAGCTTCAAATCAATGCGAAGTAGAAGGCTTAGCATCAAATCCATGCGAAACAAATGATTTAGGTTCAGATACTTGCGATATAAGTGATATAGCTTCAAATGCAGGAGAAACAAACGAGATAGCACCAAATCCATGCGAAACAAATGATTTAGCTTCAGATACTTGCGATATAAGTGATATTGCATCAAATGCAGGCGAAACGAACGAGTTAGCTTCAAAATCCATGCGATACACATGATTTAGCTTCAAATCAATGCGAAGTAGAAGGGTTAGCATCAAATCCATGCGAAACAAATGATTTAGGTTCAGATACTTGCGACATAATTGATATTGCATCAAATGCAATCGAAACGTATGAGTTAGCTTCAAATCCATGCGAAACACATGATTTAGCTGCAAATCTATGCGATGTAGAAGGTTTTGCTTCAAATCCATGCGAAGCAAATGATTTAGCATCAGATACATGCGATATAAGTGATATATCTTGAAATGCGGGGGAAGAAACGAGTTTGCTTCAAATCCATGCGATACACATGATATAGCTTCAAATAAATGCGATGTAGAAGGTTTAGCTTCAAATCAATGCGATATAGAAGGTTTAGGTTCAAATCTAAGCGAAACACATGATTTAGTTTCAAAGCAATGTGGCGTAGATGGTTTAGCTTCAGATCTATTCGAATCAAATGATCTGGCTTCAAACACTTAGGATATAAGTGATATAGCTTCAAATGCAGGCGAAACGAACGAGTTAGCAAAAAATCCATGCGATACACATGATTTAGCTTCAAATCAATGCGAAGTAGAAGGCTTAGCATCAAATCCATGCGAAACAAATGATTTAGGTTCAGATACTTGCGACATAATTGATATTGCATCAAATGCAATCGAAACGTATGAGTTAGCTTCAAATCCATGCGAAACACTTGATTTATCTTCAAATCAATGCGAAGTAGACGGTTTAGCTTCAATTGTATGAGAAACAAATGATTTAGTTTCAGATCAATGCGAAGTAGAAGGCCTAGCTTCAGCCCCAATGCGAAACGAATGATTTAGCTTCAAATGCTTGCGAATATGAGGGATACAGATTCAAATGCATGCGAAACCAACGAGTTAGCTTCAAGTCCACGCGAAACACATTAGTTAACCTCAAATCCATGCGAAACACATGATTTAGCTTCAAATCCAAGCAAAACACATGATTTAGCTTCAAACACTTGGGATTTAAGTGATATAGCTTCATATGCAGAAGAATCAAACGAGTTAGCTTCTAAATCCATGCGAATACACATGATTTAGCTTCAAATCAATGCGAAGTAGAAGGCTTAGCATCAAATCCATAAGAAACAAATGATTTAGGTTCAGATACTTGCGATATAAGTGATATAGCTTCAAATGCAGGAGAAACAAACGTGTTAGCACCAAATCCATGCGAAACAAATGATTTAGCTTCAGATACTTGCGATATAAGTGATATTGCATCAAATGCAATCGAAACGAACGAGTTAGTTTCAAATCCATGCGAAACACATGATTTAGCTGCAACTCTATACGATGTAGAAGGTTTTGCTTCAAATCCATGTGAAACAAGTGATTTAGCTTCAAACACTTGGGATATAAGTGATATTGCATTAAATGCAGACGAAACAAACGAGTTAGATTCAAATCCATTTGAAGCGGAATCGTGTGTTTCGCATGATATTGGAGCTAAATCGTGTGTTTCGCGTTGATTTAAAGCTAATTCGTGTATTTCGCATGAATCTGAAGCTAAATTGTTCATTTCGCATAAATTTGAAGCTAAATCGTTTGTTCAAAATCGCTATTTCGCACGAATTTGAAGCGAAATCGTGTGTTTCGCATGATATTGGAGCTAAATCGTATGTTTCGCGTTGATTTAAAGCTGATTCGTGTATTTCGTATGAATCTGAAGTTAAATTGTTCATTTCGCATGAATTTGAAGCGAAATCGATTATTTAAAATCGTTATTTCGCACGAATTTGAGGCGAAATCGTGTGTTTCGCAAGATATTGAAACTAAATCGTCTGTTTCGCGTGAATTTGAAGCTGATTCGTGTATTTCGCATGAATCTGAAGCTAAATTGTTCATTTCGCATAAATTTGAAGCTAAATCGTTTTTTTTAATATCGCTATTTCGTACGAATTTCATTCGAAATCGTGTGTTTCGCATGATATTGGATCTAAGTCGTATGTTTCGCGTTGATTTAAAGCCAATCCGTGTATTTCGTATGAATCTGAAGTTAAATTATTCATTTCGCATGAATTTGAAGCTAAATCGTTTGTTTAAAATCGCCATTTCGCACGAATTTGAAGCGAAATCGCGTGTTTCGCATGATACTGAAGCTAAATCGTATGTCTCGCGTGAATTTGAAGCTGATTCGTGTATTTCGCATTAATCTCAAGCTAATTTGTTCATTTCGCATGCATTTGAAGCTAAATCGTTTGTTTAAAATCGCTATTTCGCACGAATTTCAATCGAAATCGTGTGTTTCGCATGATATTGAAGCTATATCGTATATGTTTCGCGTTGATTTAAAGCCAATTCGTGTATTTCGTATGAATCTGAAGTTAAATTGTTCATTTCGGATGAATTTGAAGCGATATCGATTATTTAAAATCGTTATTTCGCACGAATTTGAAGCGAAATCGTGTGTTTCGCATGATTATTGAAGCTAAATCGTATGTTTCGCGTTGATTTAAAGCTAATTCATGTATTTCGTATGAATCTGAAGTTAAATTGTTCATTTCGCATGAATTTGAAGCGTAATCGATTATCTAAAATCGTTATTTCGCACGAATTTGAAGCGAAATCGTTTGTTTCGCATGCATTTGAAGCTAAATCGTTTGTTTAAAATCGCTATTTCGCACGAATTTCAATCGAAATCGCGTGTTTCGCATGATATTGAAGCTATATCGTATGTTTCGCGTTGATTTAAAGCCAATTCGTGTATTTCGTATGAATCTGAAGTTAAATTGTTCATTTCGCATGAATTTGAAGCGATATCGATTATTTAAAATCGTTATTTCGCACGAATTTGAAGCGAAATCGTGTGTTTCGCATGATTATTGAAGCTAAATCGTATGTTTCACGTTGATTTAAAGCTAATTCATGTATTTCGTATGAATCTGAAGTTAAATTGTTCATTTCGCATGAATTTGAAGCGAAATCGATTATTTAAAATCGTTATTTCGCACGAATTTGAAGCGAAATCGTGTGTTTCTCACGATTATTGAAGCTAAATCGTATGTTTCGCGTGAATTTGAAGCTGATTCGTGTATTTCGCATGAATCTGAAGCTAAACTGTTCATTTCGCATGAATTTGAAGCTAAATCGTTTGTTTAATATCGCTATTTCGAACGAATTTGAATCGAAATCGGGTATATCGCATGATATTCAAGCTAAATCGTATGTTTCGCGTGAATTTGAAGCTGATTCGTGTATTTCGCATGAATCTGAAGTTAAATTGTTCATTTCGCATGAATTTGAAGCTAAATCGTTTGTTTAAAATCGTTATTTTGCACGAATTTGAAGCGAAATCGAGTGTTTCGCATGATATTGGAGCTAAATCGTATGTTTCGCGTTGATTTAAAGCTGATTCGTGTATTTCGTATGAATCTGAAGTTAAATTGTTCATTTCGCATGAATTTGAAGCGAAATCGATTATTTAAAATCGTTATTTCGCACGAATTTGAGGCGAAATCGTGTGTTTCGCAAGATATTGAAACTAAATCGTCTGTTTCGCGTTGATTTGAAGCCAATCCGTGTATTTCGTATGAATCTGAAGTTAAATTATTCATTTCGCATGAATTTGAAGCTAAATCGTTTGTTTAAAATCGCCATTTCGCACGAATTTGAAGCGAAATCGCGTGTTTCGCATGATACTGAAGCTAAATCGTATGTTTCGCGTGAATTTGAAGCTGATTCGTGTATTTCGCATTAATCTCAAGCTAATTTGTTCATTTCGCATGCATTTGAAGCTAAATCGTTTGTTTAAAATCGCTATTTCGCACGAATTTCAATCGAAATCGTGTGTTTCGCATGATATTGAAGCTATATCGTATGTTTCGCGTTGATTTAAAGCCAATTCGTGTATTTCGTATGAATCTGAAGTTAAATTGTTCATTTCGGATGAATTTGAAGCGATATCGATTATTTAAAATCGTTATTTCGCACGAATTTGAAGCGAAATCGTGTGTTTCGCATGATTATTGAAGCTAAATCGTATGTTTCGCGTTGATTTAAAGCTAATTCATGTATTTCGTATGAATCTGAAGTTAAATTGTTCATTTCGCATGAATTTGAAGCGTAATCGATTATCTAAAATCGTTATTTCGCACGAATTTGAAGCGAAATCGTTTGTTTCGCATGCATTTGAAGCTAAATCGTTTGTTTAAAATCGCTATTTCGCACGAATTTCAATCGAAATCGCGTGTTTCGCATGATATTGAAGCTATATCGTATGTTTCGCGTTGATTTAAAGCCAATTCGTGTATTTCGTATGAATCTGAAGTTAAATTGTTCATTTCGCATGAATTTGAAGCGATATCGATTATTTAAAATCGTTATTTCGCACGAATTTGAAGCGAAATCGTGTGTTTCGCATGATTATTGAAGCTAAATCGTATGTTTCACGTTGATTTAAAGCTAATTCATGTATTTCGTATGAATCTGAAGTTAAATTGTTCATTTCGCATGAATTTGAAGCGAAATCGATTATTTAAAATCGTTATTTCGCACGAATTTGAAGCGAAATCGTGTGTTTCTCACGATTATTGAAGCTAAATCGTATGTTCGCGTGAATTTGAAGCTGATTCGTGTATTTCGCATGAATCTGAAGCTAAACTGTTCATTTCGCATGAATTTGAAGCTAAATCGTTTGTTTAATATCGCTATTTCGAACGAATTTGAATCGAAATCGGGTATATCGCATGATATTCAAGCTAAATCGTATGTTTCGCGTGAATTTGAAGCTGATTCGTGTATTTCGCATGAATCTGAAGTTAAATTGTTCATTTCGCATGAATTTGAAGCTAAATCGTTTGTTTAAAATCGTTATTTTGCACGAATTTGAAGCGAAATCGAGTGTTTCGCATGATATTGGAGCTAAATCGTATGTTTCGCGTTGATTTAAAGCTGATTCGTGTATTTCGTATGAATCTGAAGTTAAATTGTTCATTTCGCATGAATTTGAAGCGAAATCGATTATTTAAAATCGTTATTTCGCACGAATTTGAGGCGAAATCGTGTGTTTCGCAAGATATTGAAACTAAATCGTCTGTTTCGCGTTGATTTAAAGCCAATCCGTGTATTTCGTATGAATCTGAAGTTAAATTATTCATTTCGCATGAATTTGAAGCTAAATCGTTTGTTTAAAATCGCCATTTCGCACGAATTTGAAGCGAAATCGCGTGTTTCGCATGATACTGAAGCTAAATCGTATGTTTCGCGTGAATTTGAAGCTGATTCGTGTATTTCGCATTAATCTCAAGCTAATTTGTTCATTTCGCATGCATTTGAAGCTAAATCGTTTGTTTAAAATCGCTATTTCGCACGAATTTCAATCGAAATCGTGTGTTTCGCATGATATTGAAGCTATATCGTATGTTTCGCGTTGATTTAAAGCCAATTCGTGTATTTCGTATGAATCTGAAGTTAAATTGTTCATTTCGGATGAATTTGAAGCGATATCGATTATTTAAAATCGTTATTTCGCACGAATTTGAAGCGAAATCGTGTGTTTCGCATGATTATTGAAGCTAAATCGTATGTTTCGCGTTGATTTAAAGCTAATTCATGTATTTCGTATGAATCTGAAGTTAAATTGTTCATTTCGCATGAATTTGAAGCGAAATCGATTATCTAAAATCGTTATTTCGCACGAATTTGAAGCGAAATCGTGTGTTTCGCATGATATTGAAGCTAAATCGTCTGTTTCGCGTGAATTTGAAGCTGATTCGTGTATTTCGCATGAATCTCAAGCTAAATTGTTCATTTCGCATGAATTTGAAGCGTAATCGATTATCTAAAATCGTTATTTCGCACGAATTTGAAGCGAAATCGTTTGTTTCGCATGCATTTGAAGCTAAATCGTTTGTTTAAAATCGCTATTTCGCACGAATTTCAATCGAAATCGTGTGTTTCGCATGATATTGAAGCTATATCGTATGTTTCGCGTTGATTTAAAGCCAATTCGTGTATTTCGTATGAATCTGAAGTTAAATTGTTCATTTCGCATGAATTTGAAGCGATATCGATTATTTAAAATCGTTATTTCGCACGAATTTGAAGCGAAATCGTGTGTTTCGCATGATTATTGAAGCTAAATCGTATGTTTCACGTTGATTTAAAGCTAATTCATGTATTTCGTATGAATCTGAAGTTAAATTGTTCATTTCGCATGAATTTGAAGCGAAATCGATTATTTAAAATCGTTATTTCGCACGAATTTGAAGCGAAATCGTGTGTTTCTCACGATTATTGAAGCTAAATCGTATGTTCGCGTGAATTTGAAGCTGATTCGTGTATTTCGCATGAATCTGAAGCTAAACTGTTCATTTCGCATGAATTTGAAGCTTAATCGTTTGTTTAATATCGCTATTTCGAACGAATTTGAATCGAAATCGTGTATATCGCATGATATTCAAGCTAAATCGTATGTTTCGCGTGAATTTGAAGCTGATTCGTGTATTTCGCATGAATCTGAAGTTAAATTGTTCATTTCGCATGAATTTGAAGCTAAATCGTTTGTTTAAAATCGTTATTTTGCACGAATTTGAAGCGAAATCGAGTGTTTCGCATGATATTGGAGCTAAATCGTATGTTTTCGCGTTGATTTAAAGCTGATTCGTGTATTTCGTATGAATCTGAAGTTAAATTGTTCATTTCGCATGAATTTGAAGCGAAATCGATTATTTAAAATCGTTATTTCGCACGAATTTGAGGCGAAATCGTGTGTTTCGCAAGATATTGAAACTAAATCGTCTGTTTCGCGTGAATTTGAAGCTGATTCGTGTATTTCGCATGAATCTGAAGCTAAATTGTTCATTTCGCATAAATTTGAAGCTAAATCGTTTTTTTAATATCGCTATTTCGTACGAATTTCATTCGAAATCGTGTGTTTCGCATGATATTGGATCTAAGTCGTATGTTTCGCGTGAATTTGAAGCTGATTCGTGTATTTCGCATGAATCTCAAGCTAAATTGTTCATTTCGCATGCATTTGAAGCTAAATCGTTTGTTTAAAATCGCTATTTCGCACGAATTTCAATCGAAATCGTGTGTTTCGCATGATATTGAAGCTATATCGTATGTTTCGCGTTGATTTAAAGCCAATTCGTGTATTTCGTATGAATCTGAAGTTAAATTGTTCATTTCGGATGAATTTGAAGCGATATCGATTATTTAAAATCGTTATTTCGCACGAATTTGAAGCGAAATCGTGTGTTTCGCACGATTATTGAAGCTAAATCGTATG
>NW_027477113.1:0-97619 GCF_051020955.1 Megalopta genalis
TAACTCGATTGTTTCGCCTGCATTAGAAGCTATATCACTTATATCGCAATTATCTGAAGATAAAACATTTGTTTCTCATGTATTTGAAGCTAAGCCTTCCACTTCGCATTGATTTGAACCTAAATAATGTGTTTCGCTTGGATTTGAAGGTAAAGCGTTTGTTTCGCATGCAGTTGAAGCTAAATCATGTATATCATAAGTATTTGAAGTTAAACCATTTGTTTCTCATGTATTAGAAGCTAAGCGTTCCAATTCGCATGAATTTGAAGCTAAATCATGTGTTTCGCATGGATTTGAAGCTGTATCACTTATATCGCAATTATCTGAAGATAAATCATTTGTTTCTCATGTGTTTGAAGCTACGCCTTCTACTTCGCATTGATTCGAAGCTAAATAATGTGAATCGCATGGATTTGAAGCTAACTCGTTTGTTTCGCATGCAGTTGAAGCTAAATCATGCATAGCACAAGTATTTGAAGGTAAACCATTTGTTTCGCATGGTTTTGAAGATATGCCTTCTACTTCCCATTGATTGGAAGCTAAATCATGTGTTTCGCTGTGATTTGTAGCTAACTCGTTTGTTTCGCATGCAGTTGAAGCTAAATCATGTTTATCAAAAGTATTTGAAGCTATAGCATTTGTTTCGCATGGATTTGAAGCTAAGCCTTCTACTTCGCATTGATTTGAATCTAAATGATGTGTTTCGCTTGGTTTTGAAGCTAACTCGTTTTTTTCGCATGCAGTTGAAACTGAATCATGTATATCACAAGTATTTGAAGTTAAACCATTTCTTTTGCATGAATTTGAAGCTAAGCCTTCTACTTCGCATTGATTTGTAGCTAACTCGATTGTTTCGCCTGCATTTGAAGCTGAATCACGTATATCACAAGTATTTGAAGCTAAACCATTTGTTTCGCATGAATTTGAAGCTAAGCCTTCTACTTCGCATTGATTTGAATCTAAATCACGTGTTTCGCTTGGTTTTGAAGCTAACTCGTTTGTTTCGCATGCAGTTGAAGCTGAATCATGTTTATCACAAGTATGTGAATATAAACCATCTGTGTCGCATGAATATTGAGCTAAACCATGTGTTTCGCATGAATTTGAAGCTAAGCCTTCTACTTCGCATTGATTTGAATCTAAATCATGTGTTTCGCTTGGTTTTGAAGCTAACTCGTTTGTTTCGCATGCAGTTGAAGCTGAATCATGTATATCACAATTATTTGAAGCTAAACCATTAATTTCGCATGAATATGAAGCTAAGCCTTCTACTTCGCATTGATTTGAAGCTAAATCATGTGTTTCGCTTGGTTTTGAAGCTAACTCTTTTGTTTCGCCTGCATTTGAAGCTGAATCATGTATATCACAAGTATTTGAAGCTAAACCATTTGTTTCGCATGAATTTGAAGCTAAGCCTTCTACTTGGCATTGATTTGAATCTAAATCATGTGTTTCGCTTGGTTTTGAAGCTAACTCATCTGTAACGCATGCAGTTGAAGGTGAATCATGTATATCACAAGTATTTGAAGCTAAACCATTTGATTCGCATGGATTTGAAGATAATCTTTCTACTTCGCACTGATTTGAAGCAAAATCAAGTATTTCGCTTGGACTTGAAGCTAACTCGTTTGTGTCGCATGCAGTTGAAGCTAAATCATGTATATCACAAGTATTTGAAGATAATCCATTTGTTTTGCATTGATTCGAAAATCAGCCTTCTATTTCGCATTGATTTGAAGCCAAATCATGTGTTTCTCATGGATTTAAAGCTAACACGTTTGTTTCGCATGCAGTTGAAGCTCAATCATGTATATCACAAGTATTTGAAGCTAAACCATTTGTTGCGCATTGGTTTTGAAGC
This sequence comes from Megalopta genalis, assembly GCF_051020955.1. Taxonomy (NCBI): domain Eukaryota; kingdom Metazoa; phylum Arthropoda; class Insecta; order Hymenoptera; family Halictidae; genus Megalopta; species Megalopta genalis. The sequence continues at coordinate 1,862 of NW_027477113.1, forward strand.
TAAGCCTTCTACTTCGCATTGATTGGAAGCTAAATCATGTGTTACGATTGGATATGAAGCTCACTCGTTTGTTTTTCCAGCATTTGAAGCTATATTACTTATATCGCAAGTGTTTGAAGCTGAACCATTTGTTTCGCATGAATATTAAGCTAAACCATGTGCTTCGAATGAATTTGAAGCTAAATCATGTTTTTCGCATGTATTTGAAGCTAACTCGTTTGTGTCGCATGCAGTTGAAGCTTAATCATGTATATCACAAGTATTTGATGCTAAACCATTTGATTCGCATGGATTTGGAGCTAAGCCTTCTACTTCGCATCGATTTGGAGCTAAATCAAGTGCTTCGCTTGGATTTGAAGCTAACTCGTTTGTTTCGCATGCAGTTGAAGCTAAATCATGTATATCACAAGTATTTGAAGCTGAACCATTTGATTCCCATTGATTTGGAACTAAGCCTTCTCCTTCGCATTGATTTGGAGCAAAATCATGTGTTTCGCATGGATTTATATCTAACACGTTTGTTTCGCAAGCAGTTGAAGATAAATCATGTATATCACAAGTATTTGAAGCTAAACCATTCGCTTCGCACGGATTTGAACCTAAGCCTTCTACTTCGCATTGATTCGAAGCTAAATCATGAGTTTCGCATGGATTTGAAGCTAACTCGTTTGTTTCGCATGGATATGAAGCTAACTCATTTGTTTCGCATGCAGTTGAAGCTAAATCTTGTATATCACAAGTATTTGAAGCTAAACCATTTGATTCGCATGTATTTGGAGCTAAACCTTCTACTTCGCATTGATTTGAAGCTAAATCGAGTGTTTCGTTTGGATTTGAAGCAACACATTTGTTTCTCATGCAGTTGAAGCTATATCACTTATGTTCGCAAGTATTTGAAGCTAAATCATTCGTTTCGCACGGAGTTGAAGCTAAGCCTTCTACTTCGCATTGATTTGAAGCTAAATCAAGTGTTTCGTTTGGATTTGAAGAAAACTCGTTTGTTTCGCATGCAGTTGAAGCTATATCACTTATGCTCGCAAGTATTTGAAGCTAAATCATTCGTTTCGCATGGAGTTGAAGCCAAGCCTTCCACATCGCATTGATTTGAAGATAAACCATGTGTTTCTCATGGATTTAAATCTAACACGTTCGTTTCGCATGCAGTTGAAGCTCAATCATGTATATAACAGGGATTTGAAGCTAAACCATTTGTTTCGCATTGGTTTTGATGCTAAACCTTCTACTTCGCATTGATTTGAAGCTAAATCATGTGTTACGCTTGGATATGAAGCTCACTCGTTTGTTTTTCCAGCATTTGAAGCTATATTACTTATATCGCAAGTATTTGAAGCTGAACCATTTGTTTCGCATGAATATTAAGCTAAACCATGTGCTTCGAATGAATTTGAAGCTAAATCATGTGTTTCGCATGTATTTTTCAAGTTAACTCGTTTGTTTCGCATGCAGTGGAAGCTCAATCATGTATATCACAAGTATTCGAAGCTAAACCATTTGTTTCGCATGGATTTGAAGCTAAGCCTTCTACTTCGCATTGATTTGAAGATAAATCATGTGTTGCGCTTGGATTTGACGCTAACTCGTTTGTTTCGCATGCAGTTGAAGCTATATCACTTATATCGCAAGTATTTGAAGCTAAATCATTTGTGTCGCATGGATTCGAAATTCAACCTTCTATTTCGCATTGATTTGATGCTAAATCACGTGTTTCGATTGGATATGAAGCTCACTCGTTTGTTTTTCCAGCATATGAACCTATATCACTTATATCGCAAGTATTTGAAGCTAAACCATTTGTGTCGCATGGATTCGAAAATCAGCCTTCTATTTCGCATTGATTTGAAGCCAAATCATGTGTTTTTCATGGATTTAAAGCTAACACGTTTGTTTCGCATGCAGTTGAAGCTCAATTATGTATATCACAAGTATTTGAAGCTAAACCATTTGTTTCGCATTGGTTTTGAAGCTAAGCCTTCTACTTCGCATTGATTTGAAGCTATATCATGTGTTACGCATGGATATGAAGCTCACTCGTTTGTTTTTCCAGCATTAGAAGCTATATTACTTATATCGCAAGTATTTGAAGCTGAACCATTTGTTTCACATGAATATTAAGCTAAACCATGTGCTTCGAATGAATTTGAAGCTAAATCACGTTTTTCGCATGTATTTGAAGCTAACTCGTTTGTTTCGCCTGCATGTGAAGCTAAATCATGTATATCACAAGTATTTGAAGCTAATACATTTGATTCCCATGGATTTGAAGATAAGCCTTCTACTTCGCATTGATTTGGAGCTAACTCGTTTGTTCCGCATGCAGTTGAAGCGAAATCATGTATATCACAAGTATTTGAAGCTAAACCATTTGTTTCGCATGGATTTGAAGATAAGCCTTCTACTTCGCATTGATTTGGAGCTAACACGTTTGTTTCGCATATAGTTGAATCTAAATCATGTATATCACAAGTATTTGAAGCTAAACCATTTGTTCCGCATGGATTCGAAAATCAGACTTCTATTTCGCATTGATTTGAAGCTAAATCGTGAGTTTCGCATGGATATGAATCTAACTCGTTTGTTTCGCATGGTTTTGAAGCTTACTCATTTGTTTCGCCTGCAGTTGAATCATAATCATGTATATCACAAGTATTTGAAGCTAAACCATTTGTTTCGCATGGATTCGAAACTCAGCCTTCTATTTCGCATTGATTTGAACCTAAATCATGAGTTTCGCATGGATTTGAAGCTAACTCGTTTGTTTCGCATGGATATGAAGCTAACTCATTTGTTTCGCATGCAGTTGAAGCTAAATCTTGTATATCACAAGTATTTGAAGCTAAACCATTTGATTCGCATGTATTTGGAGCTAAACCTTCTACTTCGCATTGATTTGAAGCTAAATCGAGTGTTTCGTTTGGATTTGAAGCAACACATTTGTTTCTCATGCAGTTGAAGCTATATCACTTATGTTCGCAAGTATTTGAAGCTAAATCATTCGTTTCGCACGGAGTTGAAGCTAAGCCTTCTACTTCGCATTGATTTGAAGCTAAATCGAGTGTTTCGTTTGGATTTGAAGCAACACATTTGTTTCTCATGCAGTTGAAGCTATATCACTTATGTTCGCAAGTATTTGAAGCTAAATCATTCGTTTCGCATGGAGTTGAAGCCAAGCCTTCCACATCGCATTGATTTGAAGATAAACCATGTGTTTCTCATGGATTTAAATCTAACACGTTCGTTTCGCATGCAGTTGAAGCTCAATCATGTATATAACAGGGATTTGAAGCTAAACCATTTGTTTCGCATTGGTTTTGATGCTAAGCCTTCTACTTCGCATTGATTTGAAGCTAAATCATGTGTTACGCTTGGATATGAAGCTCACTCGTTTGTTTTTCCAGCATTTGAAGCTATATTACTTATATCGCAAGTATTTGAAGCTGAACCATTTGTTTCGCATGAATATTAAGCTAAACCATGTGCTTCGAATGAATTTGAAGCTAAATCATGTGTTTCGCATGTATTTTTCAAGCTAACTCGTTTGTTTCGCATGCAGTTGAAGCTCAATCATGTATATCACAAGTATTCGAAGCTAAACCATTTGTTTCGCATGGATTTGAAGCTAAGCCTTCTACTTCGCATTGATTTGAAGATAAATCATGTGTTGCGCTTGGATTTGACGCTAACTCGTTTGTTTCGCATGCAGTTGAAGCTATATCACTTATATCGCAAGTATTTGAAGCTAAATCATTTGTGTCGCATGGATTCGAAATTCAACCTTCTATTTCGCATTGATTTGATGCTAAATCACGTGTTTCGATTGGATATGAACCTCACTCGTTTGTTTTTCCAGCATATGAAGCTATATCACTTATATCGCAAGTATTTGAAGCTAAACCATTTGTGTCGCATGGATTCGAAAATCAGCCTTCTATTTCGCATTGATTTGAAGCTAAATCGTGAGTTTCGCATGGATATGAATCTAACTCGTTTCTTTCGCATGGTTTTGAAGCTTACTCATTTGTTTCGCCTGCAGTTGAATCATAATCATGTATATCACAAGTATTTGAAGCTAAACCATTTGTTTCGCATGAATTCGAAACTCAGCCTTCTATTTAGCATTGATTTGAAGCTAAATCATGAGTTTCGCATGGATTTGAAGCTAACTCGTTTGTTTCGCATGGATATGAAGCTAACTCATTTGTTTCGCATGCAGTTGAAGCTAAATCTTGTATATCACAAGTATTTGAAGCTAAACCATTTGATTCGCATGTATTTGGAGCTAAACCTTCTACTTCGCATTGATTTGAAGCTAAATCGAGTGTTTCGTTTGGATTTGAAGCAACACATTTGTTTCTCATGCAGTTGAAGCTATATCACTTATGTTCGCAAGTATTTGAAGCTAAATCATTCGTTTCGCACGGAGTTGAAGCTAAGCCTTCTACTTCGCATTGATTTGAAGCTAAATCAAGTGTTTCGTTTGGATTTGAAGAAAACTCGTTTGTTTCGCATGCAGTTGAAGCTATATCACTTATGCTCGCAAGTATTTGAAGCTAAATCATTCGTTTCGCATGGAGTTGAAGCCAAGCCTTCCACATCGCATTGATTTGAAGATAAACCATGTGTTTCTCATGGATTTAAATCTAACACGTTCGTTTCGCATGCAGTTGAAGCTCAATCATGTATATAACAGGGATTTGAAGCTAAACCATTTGTTTCGCATTGGTTTTGATGCTAAGCCTTCTACTTCGCATTGATTTGAAGCTAAATCATGTGTTACGCTTGGATATGAAGCTCACTCGTTTGTTTTTCCAGCATTTGAAGCTATATTACTTATATCGCAAGTATTTGAAGCTGAACCATTTGTTTCGCATGAATATTAAGCTAAACCATGTGCTTCGAATGAATTTGAAGCTAAATCATGTGTTTCGCATGTATTTTTCAAGCTAACTCGTTTGTTTCGCATGCAGTTGAAGCTCAATCATGTATATCACAAGTATTCGAAGCTAAACCATTTGTTTCGCATGGATTTGAAGCTAAGCCTTCTACTTCGCATTGATTTGAAGATAAATCATGTGTTGCGCTTGGATTTGACGCTAACTCGTTTGTTTCGCATGCAGTTGAAGCTATATCACTTATATCGCAAGTATTTGAAGCTAAATCATTTGTGTCGCATGGATTCGAAATTCAACCTTCTATTTCGCATTGATTTGATGCTAAATCACGTGTTTCGATTGGATATGAAGCTCACTCGTTTGTTTTTCCAGCATATGAAGCTATATCACTTATATCGCAAGTATTTGAAGCTAAACCATTTGTGTCGCATGGATTCGAAAATCAGCCTTCTATTTCGCATTGATTTGAAGCCAAATCATGTGTTTGTCATGGATTTGAAGCTAACTCGTTTGTTTCGCATGGATATGAAGCTAACTCATTTGTTTCGCATGCAGTTGAAGCTAAATCTTGTATATCACAAGTATTTGAAGCTAAACCATTTGATTCGCATGTATTTGGAGCTAAACCTTCTACTTCGCATTGATTTGAAGCTAAATCGAGTGTTTCGTTTGGATTTGAAGCAACACATTTGTTTCTCATGCAGTTGAAGCTATATCACTTATGTTCGCAAGTATTTGAAGCTAAATCATTCGTTTCGCACGGAGTTGAAGCTAAGCCTTCTACTTCGCATTGATTTGAAGCTAAATCAAGTGTTTCGTTTGGATTTGAAGAAAACTCGTTTGTTTCGCATGCAGTTGAAGCTATATCACTTATGCTCGCAAGTATTTGAAGCTAAATCATTCGTTTCGCATGGAGTTGAAGCCAAGCCTTCCACATCGCATTGAAGATAAACCATGTGTTTCTCATGGATTTAAATCTAACACGTTCGTTTCGCATGCAGTTGAAGCTCAATCATGTATATAACAGGGATTTGAAGCTAAACCATTTGTTTCGCATTGGTTTTGATGCTAAGCCTTCTACTTCGCATGGATTTGAAGCTAACTCGTTTGTTTCGCATGGATATGAAGCTAACTCATTTGTTTCGCATGCAGTTGAAGCTAAATCTTGTATATCACAAGTATTTGAAGCTAAACCATTTGATTCGCATGTATTTGGAGCTAAGCCTTCTACTTCGCATTGATTTGAAGATAAATCATGTGTTTCGCATGTATTTTTCAAGCTAACTTGTTTGTTTCGCATGCAGTTGAAGCTCAATCATGTATATCACAAGTATTCGAAGCTAAACCATTTGTTTCGCATGGATTTGAAGCTAAGCCTTCTACTTCGCATTGATTTGAAGATAAATCATGTGTTGCGCTTGGATTTGACGCTAACTCGTTTGTTTCGCATGCAGTTGAAGCTATATCACTTATATCGCAAGTATTTGAAGCTAAATCATTTGTGTCGCATGGATTCGAAATTCAACCTTCTATTTCGCATTGATTTGATGCTAAATCACGTGTTTCGATTGGATATGAAGCTCACTCGTTTGTTTTTCCAGCATATGAAGCTATATCACTTATATCGCAAGTATTTGAAGCTAAACCATTTGTGTCGCATGGATTCGAAAATCAGGCTTCTATTTCGCATTGATTTGAAGCCAAATCATGTGTTTGTCATGGATTTAAAGCTAACACGTTTGTTTCGCATGCAGTTGAAGCTCAATTATGTATATCACAAGTATTTGAAGCTAAACCATTTGTTTCGCATTGGTTTTGAAGCTAAGCCTTCTACTTCGCATTGATTTGAAGCTATATCATGTGTTACGCATGGATATGAAGCTCACTCGTTTGTTTTTCCAGCATTTGAAGCTATATTACTTATATCGCAAGTATTTGAAGCTGCACCATTTGTTTCACATGAATATTAAGCTAAACCATGTGCTTCGAATGAATTTGAAGCTAAATCACGTTTTTCGCATGTATTTGAAGCTAACTCGTTTGTTTCGCCTGCATGTGAAGCTAAATCATGTATATCACAAGTATTTGAAGCTAATACATTTGATTCCCATGGATTTGAAGATAAGCCTTCTACTTCGCATTGATTTGGAGCTAACACGTTTGTTTCGCATATAGTTGAATCTAAATCATGTATATCACAAGTATTTGAAGCTAAACCATTTGTTTCGCATGGATTCGAAATCAGACTTCTATTTCGCATTGATTTGAAGCTAAATCGTGAGTTTCGCATGGATATGAATCTAACTCGTTTGTTTCGCATGGTTTTGAAGCTTACTCATTTGTTTCGCCTGCAGTTGAATCATAATCATGTATATCACAAGTATTTGAAGCTAAACCATTTGTTTCGCATGGATTCGAAACTCTGCCTTCTATTTCGCATTGATTTTAAGCTAAATCATGAGTTTCGCATGGATTTGAAGCTAACTCGTTTGTTTCGCATGGATATGAAGCTAACTCATTTGTTTCGCATGCAGTTGAAGCTAAATCTTGTATATCACAAGTATTTGAAGCTAAACCATTTGATTCGCATGTATTTGGAGCTAAGCCTTCTACTTCGCATTGATTTGAAGATAAATCATGTGTTTCGCATGTATTTTTCAAGCTAACTTGTTTGTTTCGCATGCAGTTGAAGCTCAATCATGTATATCACAAGTATTCGAAGCTAAACCATTTGTTTCGCATGGATTTGAAGCTAAGCCTTCTACTTCGCATTGATTTGAAGATAAATCATGTGTTGCGCTTGGATTTGACGCTAACTCGTTTGTTTCGCATGCAGTTGAAGCTATATCACTTATATCGCAAGTATTTGAAGCTAAATCATTTGTGTCGCATGGATTCGAAATTCAACCTTCTATTTCGCATTGATTTGATGCTAAATCACGTGTTTCGATTGGATATGAAGCTCACTCGTTTGTTTTTCCAGCATATGAAGCTATATCACTTATATCGCAAGTATTTGAAGCTAAACCATTTGTGTCGCATGGATTCGAAAATCAGGCTTCTATTTCGCATTGATTTGAAGCCAAATCATGTGTTTGTCATGGATTTAAAGCTAACACGTTTGTTTCGCATGCAGTTGAAGCTCAATTATGTATATCACAAGTATTTGAAGCTAAACCATTTGTTTCGCATTGGTTTTGAAGCTAAGCCTTCTACTTCGCATTGATTTGAAGCTATATCATGTGTTACGCATGGATATGAAGCTCACTCGTTTGTTTTTCCAGCATTTGAAGCTATATTACTTATATCGCAAGTATTTGAAGCTGCACCATTTGTTTCACATGAATATTAAGCTAAACCATGTGCTTCGAATGAATTTGAAGCTAAATCACGTTTTTCGCATGTATTTGAAGCTAACTCGTTTGTTTCGCCTGCATGTGAAGCTAAATCATGTATATCACAAGTATTTGAAGCTAATACATTTGATTCCCATGGATTTGAAGATAAGCCTTCTACTTCGCATTGATTTGGAGCTAACACGTTTGTTTCGCATATAGTTGAATCTAAATCATGTATATCACAAGTATTTGAAGCTAAACCATTTGTTTCGCATGGATTCGAAAATCAGACTTCTATTTCGCATTGATTTGAAGCTAAATCGTGAGTTTCGCATGGATATGAATCTAACTCGTTTGTTTCGCATGGTTTTGAAGCTTACTCATTTGTTTCGCCTGCAGTTGAATCATAATCATGTATATCACAAGTATTTGAAGCTAAACCATTTGTTTCGCATGGATTCGAAACTCTGCCTTCTATTTCGCATTGATTTTAAGCTAAATCATGAGTTTCGCATGGATTTGAAGCTAACTCGTTTGTTTCGCATGGATATGAAGCTAACTCATTTGTTTCGCATGCAGTTGAAGCTAAATCTTGTATATCACAAGTATTTGAAGCTAAACCATTTGATTCGCATGTATTTGGAGCTAAGCCTTCTACTTCGCATTGATTTGAAGATAAATCATGTGTTGCGCTTGGATTTGACGCTAACTCGTTTGTTTCGCATGCAGTTGAAGCTATATCACTTATATCGCAAGTATTTGAAGCTAAATCATTTGTGTCGCATGGATTCGAAATTCAACCTTCTATTTCGCATTGATTTGATGCTAAATCACGTGTTTCGATTGGATATGAAGCTCACTCGTTTGTTTTTCCAGCATATGAAGCTATATCACTTATATCGCAAGTATTTGAAGCTAAACCATTTGTGTCGCATGGATTCGAAAATCAGCCTTCTATTTCGCATTGATTTGAAGCCAAATCATGTGTTTGTCATGGATTTAAAGCTAACACGTTTGTTTCGCATGCAGTTGAAGCTCAATTATGTATATCACAAGTATTTGAAGCTAAACCATTTGTTTCGCATTGGTTTTGAAGCTAAGCCTTCTACTTCGCATTGATTTGAAGCTAAATCATGTGTTACGCATGGATATGAAGCTCACTCGTTTGTTTTTCCAGCATTTGAAGCTATATTACTTATATCGTAAGTATTTGAAGCTGAACCATTTGTTTCGCATGAATATTAAGCTAAACCATGTGCTTCGAATGAATTTGAAGCTAAATCATGTGTTTCGCATGTATTTTTCAAGCTAACTCGTTTGTTTCGCATGCAGTTGAAGCTCAATCATGTATATCACAAGTATTCGAAGCTAAACCATTTGTTTCGCATGGATTTGAAGCTAAGCCTTCTACTTCGCATTGATTTGAAGATAAATCATGTGTTGCGCTTGGATTTGACGCTAACTCGTTTGTTTCGCATGCAGTTGAAGCTATATCACTTATATCGCAAGTATTTGAAGCTAAATCATTTGTGTCGCATGGATTCGAAATTCAACCTTCTATTTCGCATTGATTTGATGCTAAATCACGTGTTTCGATTGGATATGAAGCTCACTCGTTTGTTTTTCCAGCATATGAAGCTATATCACTTATATCGCAAGTATTTGAAGCTGAACCATTTGTGTCGCATGGATTCGAAAATCAGGCTTCTATTTCGCATTGATTTGAAGCCAAATCATGTGTTTGTCATGGATTTAAAGCTAACACGTTTGTTTCGCATGCAGTTGAAGCTCAATTATGTATATCACAAGTATTTGAAGCTAACCATTTGTTTCGCATTGGTTTTGAAGCTAAGCCTTCTACTTCGCATTGATTTGAAGCTATATCATGTGTTACGCATGGATATGAAGCTCACTCGTTTGTTTTTCCAGCATTTGAAGCTATATTACTTATATCGCAAGTATTTGAAGCTGAACCATTTGTTTCACATGAATATTAAGCTAAACCATGTGCTTCGAATGAATTTGAAGCTAAATCACGTTTTTCGCATGTATTTGAAGCTAACTCGTTTGTTTCGCCTGCATGTGAAGCTAAATCATGTATATCACAAGTATTTGAAGCTAATACATTTGATTCCCATGGATTTGAAGATAAGCCTTCTACTTCGCATTGATTTGGAGCTAACACGTTTGTTTCGCATATAGTTGAATCTAAATCATGTATATCACAAGTATTTGAAGATAATCCATTTGTTTTGCATTGATTCGAAAATCAGCCTTCTATTTCGCATTGATTTGAAGCCAAATCATGTGTTTCTCATGGATTTAAAGCTAACACGTTTGTTTCGCATGCAGTTGAAGCTCAATCATGTATATCACAAGTATTTGAAGCTAAACCATTTGTTGCGCATTGGTTTTGAAGCTAAGCCTTCTACTTCGCATTGATTGGAAGCTAAATCATGTGTTACGATTGGATATGAAGCTCACTCGTTTGTTTTTCCAGCATTTGAAGCTATATTACTTATATCGCAAGTGTTTGAAGCTGAACCATTTGTTTCGCATGAATATTAAGCTAAACCATGTGCTTCGAATGAATTTGAAGCTAAATCATGTTTTTCGCATGTATTTGAAGCTAACTCGTTTGTGTCGCATGCAGTTGAAGCTTAATCATGTATATCACAAGTATTTGATGCTAAACCATTTGATTCGCATGGATTTGGAGCTAAGCCTTCTACTTCGCATCGATTTGGAGCTAAATCAAGTGCTTCGCTTGGATTTGAAGCTAACTCGTTTGTTTCGCATGCAGTTGAAGCTAAATCATGTATATCACAAGTATTTGAAGCTGAACCATTTGATTCCCATTGATTTGGAACTAAGCCTTCTCCTTCGCATTGATTTGGAGCAAAATCATGTGTTTCGCATGGATTTATATCTAACACGTTTGTTTCGCAAGCAGTTGAAGATAAATCATGTATATCACAAGTATTTGAAGCTAAACCATTCGCTTCGCACGGATTTGAACCTAAGCCTTCTACTTCGCATTGATTCGAAGCTAAATCATGAGTTTCGCATGGATTTGAAGCTAACTCGTTTGTTTCGCATGGATATGAAGCTAACTCATTTGTTTCGCATGCAGTTGAAGCTAAATCTTGTATATCACAAGTATTTGAAGCTAAACCATTTGATTCGCATGTATTTGGAGCTAAACCTTCTACTTCGCATTGATTTGAAGCTAAATCGAGTGTTTCGTTTGGATTTGAAGCAACACATTTGTTTCTCATGCAGTTGAAGCTATATCACTTATGTTCGCAAGTATTTGAAGCTAAATCATTCGTTTCGCACGGAGTTGAAGCTAAGCCTTCTACTTCGCATTGATTTGAAGCTAAATCAAGTGTTTCGTTTGGATTTGAAGAAAACTCGTTTGTTTCGCATGCAGTTGAAGCTATATCACTTATGCTCGCAAGTATTTGAAGCTAAATCATTCGTTTCGCATGGAGTTGAAGCCAAGCCTTCCACATCGCATTGATTTGAAGATAAACCATGTGTTTCTCATGGATTTAAATCTAACACGTTCGTTTCGCATGCAGTTGAAGCTCAATCATGTATATAACAGGGATTTGAAGCTAAACCATTTGTTTCGCATTGGTTTTGATGCTAAACCTTCTACTTCGCATTGATTTGAAGCTAAATCATGTGTTACGCTTGGATATGAAGCTCACTCGTTTGTTTTTCCAGCATTTGAAGCTATATTACTTATATCGCAAGTATTTGAAGCTGAACCATTTGTTTCGCATGAATATTAAGCTAAACCATGTGCTTCGAATGAATTTGAAGCTAAATCATGTGTTTCGCATGTATTTTTCAAGTTAACTCGTTTGTTTCGCATGCAGTGGAAGCTCAATCATGTATATCACAAGTATTCGAAGCTAAACCATTTGTTTCGCATGGATTTGAAGCTAAGCCTTCTACTTCGCATTGATTTGAAGATAAATCATGTGTTGCGCTTGGATTTGACGCTAACTCGTTTGTTTCGCATGCAGTTGAAGCTATATCACTTATATCGCAAGTATTTGAAGCTAAATCATTTGTGTCGCATGGATTCGAAATTCAACCTTCTATTTCGCATTGATTTGATGCTAAATCACGTGTTTCGATTGGATATGAAGCTCACTCGTTTGTTTTTCCAGCATATGAACCTATATCACTTATATCGCAAGTATTTGAAGCTAAACCATTTGTGTCGCATGGATTCGAAAATCAGCCTTCTATTTCGCATTGATTTGAAGCCAAATCATGTGTTTTTCATGGATTTAAAGCTAACACGTTTGTTTCGCATGCAGTTGAAGCTCAATTATGTATATCACAAGTATTTGAAGCTAAACCATTTGTTTCGCATTGGTTTTGAAGCTAAGCCTTCTACTTCGCATTGATTTGAAGCTATATCATGTGTTACGCATGGATATGAAGCTCACTCGTTTGTTTTTCCAGCATTAGAAGCTATATTACTTATATCGCAAGTATTTGAAGCTGAACCATTTGTTTCACATGAATATTAAGCTAAACCATGTGCTTCGAATGAATTTGAAGCTAAATCACGTTTTTCGCATGTATTTGAAGCTAACTCGTTTGTTTCGCCTGCATGTGAAGCTAAATCATGTATATCACAAGTATTTGAAGCTAATACATTTGATTCCCATGGATTTGAAGATAAGCCTTCTACTTCGCATTGATTTGGAGCTAACTCGTTTGTTCCGCATGCAGTTGAAGCGAAATCATGTATATCACAAGTATTTGAAGCTAAACCATTTGTTTCGCATGGATTTGAAGATAAGCCTTCTACTTCGCATTGATTTGGAGCTAACACGTTTGTTTCGCATATAGTTGAATCTAAATCATGTATATCACAAGTATTTGAAGCTAAACCATTTGTTCCGCATGGATTCGAAAATCAGACTTCTATTTCGCATTGATTTGAAGCTAAATCGTGAGTTTCGCATGGATATGAATCTAACTCGTTTGTTTCGCATGGTTTTGAAGCTTACTCATTTGTTTCGCCTGCAGTTGAATCATAATCATGTATATCACAAGTATTTGAAGCTAAACCATTTGTTTCGCATGGATTCGAAACTCAGCCTTCTATTTCGCATTGATTTGAACCTAAATCATGAGTTTCGCATGGATTTGAAGCTAACTCGTTTGTTTCGCATGGATATGAAGCTAACTCATTTGTTTCGCATGCAGTTGAAGCTAAATCTTGTATATCACAAGTATTTGAAGCTAAACCATTTGATTCGCATGTATTTGGAGCTAAACCTTCTACTTCGCATTGATTTGAAGCTAAATCGAGTGTTTCGTTTGGATTTGAAGCAACACATTTGTTTCTCATGCAGTTGAAGCTATATCACTTATGTTCGCAAGTATTTGAAGCTAAATCATTCGTTTCGCACGGAGTTGAAGCTAAGCCTTCTACTTCGCATTGATTTGAAGCTAAATCGAGTGTTTCGTTTGGATTTGAAGCAACACATTTGTTTCTCATGCAGTTGAAGCTATATCACTTATGTTCGCAAGTATTTGAAGCTAAATCATTCGTTTCGCATGGAGTTGAAGCCAAGCCTTCCACATCGCATTGATTTGAAGATAAACCATGTGTTTCTCATGGATTTAAATCTAACACGTTCGTTTCGCATGCAGTTGAAGCTCAATCATGTATATAACAGGGATTTGAAGCTAAACCATTGTTTCGCATTGGTTTTGATGCTAAGCCTTCTACTTCGCATTGATTTGAAGCTAAATCATGTGTTACGCTTGGATATGAAGCTCACTCGTTTGTTTTTCCAGCATTTGAAGCTATATTACTTATATCGCAAGTATTTGAAGCTGAACCATTTGTTTCGCATGAATATTAAGCTAAACCATGTGCTTCGAATGAATTTGAAGCTAAATCATGTGTTTCGCATGTATTTTTCAAGCTAACTCGTTTGTTTCGCATGCAGTTGAAGCTCAATCATGTATATCACAAGTATTCGAAGCTAAACCATTTGTTTCGCATGGATTTGAAGCTAAGCCTTCTACTTCGCATTGATTTGAAGATAAATCATGTGTTGCGCTTGGATTTGACGCTAACTCGTTTGTTTCGCATGCAGTTGAAGCTATATCACTTATATCGCAAGTATTTGAAGCTAAATCATTTGTGTCGCATGGATTCGAAATTCAACCTTCTATTTCGCATTGATTTGATGCTAAATCACGTGTTTCGATTGGATATGAACCTCACTCGTTTGTTTTTCCAGCATATGAAGCTATATCACTTATATCGCAAGTATTTGAAGCTAAACCATTTGTGTCGCATGGATTCGAAAATCAGCCTTCTATTTCGCATTGATTTGAAGCTAAATCGTGAGTTTCGCATGGATATGAATCTAACTCGTTTCTTTCGCATGGTTTTGAAGCTTACTCATTTGTTTCGCCTGCAGTTGAATCATAATCATGTATATCACAAGTATTTGAAGCTAAACCATTTGTTTCGCATGAATTCGAAACTCAGCCTTCTATTTAGCATTGATTTGAAGCTAAATCATGAGTTTCGCATGGATTTGAAGCTAACTCGTTTGTTTCGCATGGATATGAAGCTAACTCATTTGTTTCGCATGCAGTTGAAGCTAAATCTTGTATATCACAAGTATTTGAAGCTAAACCATTTGATTCGCATGTATTTGGAGCTAAACCTTCTACTTCGCATTGATTTGAAGCTAAATCGAGTGTTTCGTTTGGATTTGAAGCAACACATTTGTTTCTCATGCAGTTGAAGCTATATCACTTATGTTCGCAAGTATTTGAAGCTAAATCATTCGTTTCGCACGGAGTTGAAGCTAAGCCTTCTACTTCGCATTGATTTGAAGCTAAATCAAGTGTTTCGTTTGGATTTGAAGAAAACTCGTTTGTTTCGCATGCAGTTGAAGCTATATCACTTATGCTCGCAAGTATTTGAAGCTAAATCATTCGTTTCGCATGGAGTTGAAGCCAAGCCTTCCACATCGCATTGATTTGAAGATAAACCATGTGTTTCTCATGGATTTAAATCTAACACGTTCGTTTCGCATGCAGTTGAAGCTCAATCATGTATATAACAGGGATTTGAAGCTAAACCATTTGTTTCGCATTGGTTTTGATGCTAAGCCTTCTACTTCGCATTGATTTGAAGCTAAATCATGTGTTACGCTTGGATATGAAGCTCACTCGTTTGTTTTTCCAGCATTTGAAGCTATATTACTTATATCGCAAGTATTTGAAGCTGAACCATTTGTTTCGCATGAATATTAAGCTAAACCATGTGCTTCGAATGAATTTGAAGCTAAATCATGTGTTTCGCATGTATTTTTCAAGCTAACTCGTTTGTTTCGCATGCAGTTGAAGCTCAATCATGTATATCACAAGTATTCGAAGCTAAACCATTTGTTTCGCATGGATTTGAAGCTAAGCCTTCTACTTCGCATTGATTTGAAGATAAATCATGTGTTGCGCTTGGATTTGACGCTAACTCGTTTGTTTCGCATGCAGTTGAAGCTATATCACTTATATCGCAAGTATTTGAAGCTAAATCATTTGTGTCGCATGGATTCGAAATTCAACCTTCTATTTCGCATTGATTTGATGCTAAATCACGTGTTTCGATTGGATATGAAGCTCACTCGTTTGTTTTTCCAGCATATGAAGCTATATCACTTATATCGCAAGTATTTGAAGCTAAACCATTTGTGTCGCATGGATTCGAAAATCAGCCTTCTATTTCGCATTGATTTGAAGCCAAATCATGTGTTTGTCATGGATTTGAAGCTAACTCGTTTGTTTCGCATGGATATGAAGCTAACTCATTTGTTTCGCATGCAGTTGAAGCTAAATCTTGTATATCACAAGTATTTGAAGCTAAACCATTTGATTCGCATGTATTTGGAGCTAAACCTTCTACTTCGCATTGATTTGAAGCTAAATCGAGTGTTTCGTTTGGATTTGAAGCAACACATTTGTTTCTCATGCAGTTGAAGCTATATCACTTATGTTCGCAAGTATTTGAAGCTAAATCATTCGTTTCGCACGGAGTTGAAGCTAAGCCTTCTACTTCGCATTGATTTGAAGCTAAATCAAGTGTTTCGTTTGGATTTGAAGAAAACTCGTTTGTTTCGCATGCAGTTGAAGCTATATCACTTATGCTCGCAAGTATTTGAAGCTAAATCATTCGTTTCGCATGGAGTTGAAGCCAAGCCTTCCACATCGCATTGAAGATAAACCATGTGTTTCTCATGGATTTAAATCTAACACGTTCGTTTCGCATGCAGTTGAAGCTCAATCATGTATATAACAGGGATTTGAAGCTAAACCATTTGTTTCGCATTGGTTTTGATGCTAAGCCTTCTACTTCGCATGGATTTGAAGCTAACTCGTTTGTTTCGCATGGATATGAAGCTAACTCATTTGTTTCGCATGCAGTTGAAGCTAAATCTTGTATATCACAAGTATTTGAAGCTAAACCATTTGATTCGCATGTATTTGGAGCTAAGCCTTCTACTTCGCATTGATTTGAAGATAAATCATGTGTTTCGCATGTATTTTTCAAGCTAACTTGTTTGTTTCGCATGCAGTTGAAGCTCAATCATGTATATCACAAGTATTCGAAGCTAAACCATTTGTTTCGCATGGATTTGAAGCTAAGCCTTCTACTTCGCATTGATTTGAAGATAAATCATGTGTTGCGCTTGGATTTGACGCTAACTCGTTTGTTTCGCATGCAGTTGAAGCTATATCACTTATATCGCAAGTATTTGAAGCTAAATCATTTGTGTCGCATGGATTCGAAATTCAACCTTCTATTTCGCATTGATTTGATGCTAAATCACGTGTTTCGATTGGATATGAAGCTCACTCGTTTGTTTTTCCAGCATATGAAGCTATATCACTTATATCGCAAGTATTTGAAGCTAAACCATTTGTGTCGCATGGATTCGAAAATCAGGCTTCTATTTCGCATTGATTTGAAGCCAAATCATGTGTTTGTCATGGATTTAAAGCTAACACGTTTGTTTCGCATGCAGTTGAAGCTCAATTATGTATATCACAAGTATTTGAAGCTAAACCATTTGTTTCGCATTGGTTTTGAAGCTAAGCCTTCTACTTCGCATTGATTTGAAGCTATATCATGTGTTACGCATGGATATGAAGCTCACTCGTTTGTTTTTCCAGCATTTGAAGCTATATTACTTATATCGCAAGTATTTGAAGCTGCACCATTTGTTTCACATGAATATTAAGCTAAACCATGTGCTTCGAATGAATTTGAAGCTAAATCACGTTTTTCGCATGTATTTGAAGCTAACTCGTTTGTTTCGCCTGCATGTGAAGCTAAATCATGTATATCACAAGTATTTGAAGCTAATACATTTGATTCCCATGGATTTGAAGATAAGCCTTCTACTTCGCATTGATTTGGAGCTAACACGTTTGTTTCGCATATAGTTGAATCTAAATCATGTATATCACAAGTATTTGAAGCTAAACCATTTGTTTCGCATGGATTCGAAAATCAGACTTCTATTTCGCATTGATTTGAAGCTAAATCGTGAGTTTCGCATGGATATGAATCTAACTCGTTTGTTTCGCATGGTTTTGAAGCTTACTCATTTGTTTCGCCTGCAGTTGAATCATAATCATGTATATCACAAGTATTTGAAGCTAAACCATTTGTTTCGCATGGATTCGAAACTCTGCCTTCTATTTCGCATTGATTTTAAGCTAAATCATGAGTTTCGCATGGATTTGAAGCTAACTCGTTTGTTTCGCATGGATATGAAGCTAACTCATTTGTTTCGCATGCAGTTGAAGCTAAATCTTGTATATCACAAGTATTTGAAGCTAAACCATTTGATTCGCATGTATTTGGAGCTAAGCCTTCTACTTCGCATTGATTTGAAGATAAATCATGTGTTTCGCATGTATTTTTCAAGCTAACTTGTTTGTTTCGCATGCAGTTGAAGCTCAATCATGTATATCACAAGTATTCGAAGCTAAACCATTTGTTTCGCATGGATTTGAAGCTAAGCCTTCTACTTCGCATTGATTTGAAGATAAATCATGTGTTGCGCTTGGATTTGACGCTAACTCGTTTGTTTCGCATGCAGTTGAAGCTATATCACTTATATCGCAAGTATTTGAAGCTAAATCATTTGTGTCGCATGGATTCGAAATTCAACCTTCTATTTCGCATTGATTTGATGCTAAATCACGTGTTTCGATTGGATATGAAGCTCACTCGTTTGTTTTTCCAGCATATGAAGCTATATCACTTATATCGCAAGTATTTGAAGCTAAACCATTTGTGTCGCATGGATTCGAAAATCAGGCTTCTATTTCGCATTGATTTGAAGCCAAATCATGTGTTTGTCATGGATTTAAAGCTAACACGTTTGTTTCGCATGCAGTTGAAGCTCAATTATGTATATCACAAGTATTTGAAGCTAAACCATTTGTTTCGCATTGGTTTTGAAGCTAAGCCTTCTACTTCGCATTGATTTGAAGCTATATCATGTGTTACGCATGGATATGAAGCTCACTCGTTTGTTTTTCCAGCATTTGAAGCTATATTACTTATATCGCAAGTATTTGAAGCTGCACCATTTGTTTCACATGAATATTAAGCTAAACCATGTGCTTCGAATGAATTTGAAGCTAAATCACGTTTTTCGCATGTATTTGAAGCTAACTCGTTTGTTTCGCCTGCATGTGAAGCTAAATCATGTATATCACAAGTATTTGAAGCTAATACATTTGATTCCCATGGATTTGAAGATAAGCCTTCTACTTCGCATTGATTTGGAGCTAACACGTTTGTTTCGCATATAGTTGAATCTAAATCATGTATATCACAAGTATTTGAAGCTAAACCATTTGTTTCGCATGGATTCGAAAATCAGACTTCTATTTCGCATTGATTTGAAGCTAAATCGTGAGTTTCGCATGGATATGAATCTAACTCGTTTGTTTCGCATGGTTTTGAAGCTTACTCATTTGTTTCGCCTGCAGTTGAATCATAATCATGTATATCACAAGTATTTGAAGCTAAACCATTTGTTTCGCATGGATTCGAAACTCTGCCTTCTATTTCGCATTGATTTTAAGCTAAATCATGAGTTTCGCATGGATTTGAAGCTAACTCGTTTGTTTCGCATGGATATGAAGCTAACTCATTTGTTTCGCATGCAGTTGAAGCTAAATCTTGTATATCACAAGTATTTGAAGCTAAACCATTTGATTCGCATGTATTTGGAGCTAAGCCTTCTACTTCGCATTGATTTGAAGATAAATCATGTGTTGCGCTTGGATTTGACGCTAACTCGTTTGTTTCGCATGCAGTTGAAGCTATATCACTTATATCGCAAGTATTTGAAGCTAAATCATTTGTGTCGCATGGATTCGAAATTCAACCTTCTATTTCGCATTGATTTGATGCTAAATCACGTGTTTCGATTGGATATGAAGCTCACTCGTTTGTTTTTCCAGCATATGAAGCTATATCACTTATATCGCAAGTATTTGAAGCTAAACCATTTGTGTCGCATGGATTCGAAAATCAGCCTTCTATTTCGCATTGATTTGAAGCCAAATCATGTGTTTGTCATGGATTTAAAGCTAACACGTTTGTTTCGCATGCAGTTGAAGCTCAATTATGTATATCACAAGTATTTGAAGCTAAACCATTTGTTTCGCATTGGTTTTGAAGCTAAGCCTTCTACTTCGCATTGATTTGAAGCTAAATCATGTGTTACGCATGGATATGAAGCTCACTCGTTTGTTTTTCCAGCATTTGAAGCTATATTACTTATATCGTAAGTATTTGAAGCTGAACCATTTGTTTCGCATGAATATTAAGCTAAACCATGTGCTTCGAATGAATTTGAAGCTAAATCATGTGTTTCGCATGTATTTTTCAAGCTAACTCGTTTGTTTCGCATGCAGTTGAAGCTCAATCATGTATATCACAAGTATTCGAAGCTAAACCATTTGTTTCGCATGGATTTGAAGCTAAGCCTTCTACTTCGCATTGATTTGAAGATAAATCATGTGTTGCGCTTGGATTTGACGCTAACTCGTTTGTTTCGCATGCAGTTGAAGCTATATCACTTATATCGCAAGTATTTGAAGCTAAATCATTTGTGTCGCATGGATTCGAAATTCAACCTTCTATTTCGCATTGATTTGATGCTAAATCACGTGTTTCGATTGGATATGAAGCTCACTCGTTTGTTTTTCCAGCATATGAAGCTATATCACTTATATCGCAAGTATTTGAAGCTGAACCATTTGTGTCGCATGGATTCGAAAATCAGGCTTCTATTTCGCATTGATTTGAAGCCAAATCATGTGTTTGTCATGGATTTAAAGCTAACACGTTTGTTTCGCATGCAGTTGAAGCTCAATTATGTATATCACAAGTATTTGAAGCTAAACCATTTGTTTCGCATTGGTTTTGAAGCTAAGCCTTCTACTTCGCATTGATTTGAAGCTATATCATGTGTTACGCATGGATATGAAGCTCACTCGTTTGTTTTTCCAGCATTTGAAGCTATATTACTTATATCGCAAGTATTTGAAGCTGAACCATTTGTTTCACATGAATATTAAGCTAAACCATGTGCTTCGAATGAATTTGAAGCTAAATCACGTTTTTCGCATGTATTTGAAGCTAACTCGTTTGTTTCGCCTGCATGTGAAGCTAAATCATGTATATCACAAGTATTTGAAGCTAATACATTTGATTCCCATGGATTTGAAGATAAGCCTTCTACTTCGCATTGATTTGGAGCTAACACGTTTGTTTCGCATATAGTTGAATCTAAATCATGTATATCACAAGTATTTGAAGCTAAACCATTTGTTTCGCATGGATTCGAAAATCAGACTTCTATTTCGCATTGATTTGAAGCTAAATCGTGAGTTTCGCATGGATATGAATCTAACTCGTTTGTTTCGCATGGTTTTGAAGCTTACTCATTTGTTTCGCCTGCAGTTGAATCATAATCATGTATATCACAAGTATTTGAAGCTAAACCATTTGTTTCGCATGGATTCGAAACTCAGCCTTCTATTTCGCATTGATTTGAAACTAAATCATGAGTTTCGCATGGATTTGAAGCTAACTCGTTTGTTTCGCATGGATATGAAGCTAACTCATTTGTTTCGCATGCAGTTGAAGCTAAATCTTGTATATCACAAGTATTTGAAGCTAAACCATTTGATTCGCATGTATTTGGTGCTAAACCTTCTACTTCGCATTGATTTGAAGCTAAATCGAGTGTTTCGTTTGGATTTGAAGCAACACATTTGTTTCTCATGCAGTTGAAGCTATATCACTTATGTTCGCAAGTATTTGAAGCTAAATCATTCGTTTCGCACGGAGTTGAAGCTAAGCCTTCTACTTCGCATTGATTTGAAGCTAAATCAAGTGTTTCGTTTGGATTTGAAGAAAACTCGTTTGTTTCGCATGCAGTTGAAGCTATATCACTTATGCTCGCAAGTATTTGAAGCTAAATCATTCGTTTCGCATGGAGTTGAAGCCAAGCCTTCCACATCGCATTGATTTGAAGATAAACCATGTGTTTCTCATGGATTTAAATCTAACACGTTCGTTTCGCATGCAGTTGAAGCTCAATCATGTATATAACAGGGATTTGAAGCTAAACCATTTGTTTCGCATTGGTTTTGATGCTAAGCCTTCTACTTCGCATTGATTTGAAGCTAAATCATGTGTTACGCTTGGATATGAAGCTCACTCGTTTGTTTTTCCAGCATTTGAAGCTATATTACTTATATCGCAAGTATTTGAAGCTGAACCATTTGTTTCGCATGAATATTAAGCTAAACCATGTGCTTCGAATGAATTTGAAGCTAAATCATGTGTTTCGCATGTATTTTTCAAGCTAACTCGTTTGTTTCGCATGCAGTTGAAGCTCAATCATGTATATCACAAGTATTCGAAGCTAAACCATTTGTTTCGCATGGATTTGAAGCTAAGCCTTCTACTTCGCATTGATTTGAAGATAAATCATGTGTTGCGCTTGGATTTGACGCTAACTCGTTTGTTTCGCATGCAGTTGAAGCTATATCACTTATATCGCAAGTATTTGAAGCTAAATCATTTGTGTCGCATGGATTCGAAATTCAACCTTCTATTTCGCATTGATTTGATGCTAAATCACGTGTTTCGATTGGATATGAAGCTCACTCGTTTGTTTTTCCAGCATATGAAGCTATATCACTTATATCGCAAGTATTTGAAGCTAAACCATTTGTGTCGCATGGATTCGAAAATCAGCCTTCTATTTCGCATTGATTTGAAGCCAAATCATGTGTTTGTCATGGATTTAAAGCTAACACGTTTGTTTCGCATGCAGTTGAAGCTCAATTATGTATATCACAAGTATTTGAAGCTAAACCATTTGTTTCGCATTGGTTTTGAAGCTAAGCCTTCTACTTCGCATTGATTTGAAGCTATATCATGTGTTACGCATGGATATGAAGCTCACTCGTTTGTTTTTCCAGCATTTGAAGCTATATTACTTATATCGCAAGTATTTGAAGCTGAACCATTTGTTTCACATGAATATTAAGCTAAACCATGTGCTTCGAATGAATTTGAAGCTAAATCACGTTTTTCGCATGTATTTGAAGCTAACTCGTTTGTTTCGCCTGCATGTGAAGCTAAATCATGTATATCACAAGTATTTGAAGCTAATACATTTGATTCCCATGGATTTGAAGATAAGCCTTCTACTTCGCATTGATTTGGAGCTAACACGTTTGTTTCGCATATAGTTGAATCTAAATCATGTATATCACAAGTATTTGAAGCTAAACCATTTGTTTCGCATGGATTCGAAAATCAGACTTCTATTTCGCATTGATTTGAAGCTAAATCGTGAGTTTCGCATGGATATGAATCTAACTCGTTTGTTTCGCATGGTTTTGAAGCTTACTCATTTGTTTCGCCTGCAGTTGAATCATAATCATGTATATCACAAGTATTTGAAGCTAAACCATTTGTTTCGCATGGATTCGAAACTCTGCCTTCTATTTCGCATTGATTTTAAGCTAAATCATGAGTTTCGCATGGATTTGAAGCTAACTCGTTTGTTTCGCATGGATATGAAGCTAACTCATTTGTTTCGCATGCAGTTGAAGCTAAATCTTGTATATCACAAGTATTTGAAGCTAAACCATTTGATTCGCATGTATTTGGAGCTAAACCTTCTACTTCGCATTGATTTGAAGCTAAATCGAGTGTTTCGTTTGGATTTGAAGCAACACATTTGTTTCTCATGCAGTTGAAGCTATATCACTTATGTTCGCAAGTATTTGAAGCTAAATCATTCGTTTCGCACGGAGTTGAAGCTAAGCCTTCTACTTCGCATTGATTTGAAGCTAAATCAAGTGTTTCGTTTGGATTTGAAGAAAACTCGTTTGTTTCGCATGCAGTTGAAGCTATATCACTTATGCTCGCAAGTATTTGAAGCTAAATCATTCGTTTCGCATGGAGTTGAAGCCAAGCCTTCCACATCGCATTGATTTGAAGATAAACCATGTGTTTCTCATGGATTTAAATCTAACACGTTCGTTTCGCATGCAGTTGAAGCTCAATCATGTATATAACAGGGATTTGAAGCTAAACCATTTGTTTCGCATTGGTTTTGATGCTAAGCCTTCTACTTCGCATTGATTTGAAGCTAAATCATGTGTTACGCTTGGATATGAAGCTCACTCGTTTGTTTTTCCAGCATTTGAAGCTATATTACTTATATCGCAAGTATTTGAAGCTGAACCATTTGTTTCGCATGAATATTAAGCTAAACCATGTGCTTCGAATGAATTTGAAGCTAAATCATGTGTTTCGCATGTATTTTTCAAGCTAACTCGTTTGTTTCGCATGCAGTTGAAGGGCAATCATGCATATCACAAGTATTCGAAGCTAAACCATTTGTTTCGCATGGATTTGAAGCTAAGCCTTCTACTTCGCATTGATTTGAAGATAAATCATGTGTTGCGCTTGGATTTGACGCTAACTCGTTTGTTTCGCATGCAGTTGAAGCTATATCACTTATATCGCAAGTATTTGAAGCTAAATCATTTGTGTCGCATGGATTCGAAATTCAACCTTCTATTTCGCATTGATTTGATGCTAAATCACGTGTTTCGATTGGATATGAAGCTCACTCGTTTGTTTTTCCAGCATATGAAGCTATATCACTTATATCGCAAGTATTTGAAGCTAAACCATTTGTGTCGCATGGATTCGAAAATCAGCCTTCTATTTCGCATTGATTTGAAGCCAAATCATGTGTTTGTCATGGATTTAAAGCTAACACGTTTGTTTCGCATGCAGTTGAAGCTCAATTATGTATATCACAAGTATTTGAAGCTAAACCATTTGTTTCGCATTGGTTTTGAAGCTAAGCCTTCTACTTCGCATTGATTTGAAGCTATATCATGTGTTACGCATGGATATGAAGCTCACTCGTTTGTTTTTCCAGCATTTGAAGCTATATTACTTATATCGCAAGTATTTGAAGCTGAACCATTTGTTTCACATGAATATTAAGCTAAACCATGTGCTTCGAATGAATTTGAAGCTAAATCACGTTTTTCGCATGTATTTGAAGCTAACTCGTTTGTTTCGCCTGCATGTGAAGCTAAATCATGTATATCACAAGTATTTGAAGCTAATACATTTGATTCCCATGGATTTGAAGATAAGCCTTCTACTTCGCATTGATTTGGAGCTAACACGTTTGTTTCGCATATAGTTGAATCTAAATCATGTATATCACAAGTATTTGAAGCTAAACCATTTGTTTCGCATGGATTCGAAAATCAGACTTCTATTTCGCATTGATTTGAAGCTAAATCGTGAGTTTCGCATGGATATGAATCTAACTCGTTTGTTTCGCACGGTTTTGAAGCTTACTCATTTGTTTCGCCTGCAGTTGAATCATAATCATGTATATCACAAGTATTTGAAGCTAAACCATTTGTTTCGCATGGATTCGAAACTCAGCCTTCTATTTCGCATTGATTTGAAGCTAAATCATGAGTTTCGCACGGATTTGAAGCTAACTCGTTTGTTTCGTAAGCAGTTGAAGCTAAATGATGTATAAAACAAGAATTTGAAGCTAAACCATCTGTTTCGCGTGTAATTGAAGCTAAGCCTTCCACTTCTCATTGATTTGAAGCTAAATCATGTGTTTCACTTGGATTTGAAGCTAACTCCTTTGTTTCGCCTGCATTTGAAGCTAAATCATGTATATCACAAGTAGTTGAAGCTATACCATTTGTTTCGCATGGAATTGAAGATAAGCCTTCTACTTCGAATTGATTTGAAACTAAATCATGTGTTTCGCTTGGATTTGAAGAAAACTCGTTTGTTTCGAATGCAGTTGAAGCTAAATAATGTATACTACAAGTATTTGAAGCTGAACCATTTGTTTTGCATGGATTCGAAGATAAGCATTCCACTTCGCGTTGATTTGATGCTCAGTCATGTGTTTCGCTTGAATTTGAAGCTAACTCGTTTGTTTCACATGCAGTTGAGGATAAATCAGGCATATCACAAGTATTTGAAGCTGAACCATTTGTTTCGCATGAATATTAATCTAATCCATGTATTTCGCTTGAATTTGAAGCTAAATCATGTGTTTCGCATGGATTTGAAGCTACTCGTTTGTTTCGCATGCTGTTGCAGCTAAATCATGTATATCACAAGTATTTGAAGCTAAACCATTTGATTCGCATGGATTCGAAGATCAGCCATCTGCTTCGCATTGATTCCAAGCTAAATCATTTATTTCTCATGGATTTGAATCTATCTCGTTTGTTTCGCATGGATTTGAGGCTAACTCGTTTGTTTCGCCTGCATTTGAAGCTAAATCATGTATATCACAAATATTTGAAGAAATTCCATTTGTTTCGCATGGATTCGAAGATAATCCTTCTACTTCGTATTGATTTTAAAGCTAAATCATGTGTTACGCTTGTATTTGAAGCTCACTCGTTTGTTTCTCCTGCATTTGAAGCTATATCACTTATATGGATGTATTTGAAGGTAAATCATTTGTGTCGCATGGAGTTGAATCTAAGCCTTCTACTTCACATTGATTTGGAGCTAAATCATGTGTTTCACATGGATTTAAAGCTATCACGTTTCTTTCGCATGCAGTTGAAGCTGAATCATGTATATCACTAGTATTTGAAGCGAAACCATTTGTTTCGCATGGATTCGTATATCAGCCTTCTATTTCGCATTGATTTGAAGCTAAATCATGCGCTCCGCATGGATATGAAGCTAACTCGTTTGTTTCGCATGCAGTTGAAGCTAAATCATGTATATCACAAGTATTTGAAGCTAAACCATATGTTTCGTATGAATTCGAAAATCGGTCTTCTATTTCGCATTGATTTGAAGCTAAATCACGAGTTTCGCATGGATTTAAAGCTAACTCGTTTGTTTCGCATGCTGTTGAAGCTAAATCTAGTATATCACAAGTATTTGAAGCTAAACCATTTGATTCGCATGGATTTGAAGCTAAGCCTTCTACTTCGCATTGATTTGAAGCTAAATCATGTGTTTCGCTTGGACATGAAGCTAACTCGTTGGTTTCGCATGCAGTTGAAGCTAAGTTGTGTATAAAAAAAGTATTTGAAGCTAAATCATTCTTTTCGCATATATTTGAAGCTAAGTCTTCAACTTCGCATTAACTTGAAGTTAAATCATGTGATTCGCTTGGATTTGAAGCTAACTCGTTTGTTTTGCATGCAGTTGAAGCTGAATCATGTACATCACAAGTATTTGAAACTAAATCATTCGTTTCGCATGGATTTGAAACTAAGTCTTCAACTTCGCATTGATTTGAAGCTAAATCAAGTGTTTCCTTTGGATTTGAAGCAAACTCGTTTGTTTCGCATGCAGTCGAAGCTATATCACTAATGTTCGCAAGTATTTGAAGCTAAATCATTCGTTTCGCATGGATTTGATGCTAAGCCTTCTACTTCGCATTGATTTGGAGCTAAATCATGTGTTTCGCATGGATTTAAAGCTAACTCGTTTGTTTCGCATGCAGTTGAATCAAAATCATGTATATCACAAGTATTTGAAGCTAAACCTTTTGTTTCGCATGGATTCGATGATCAGCCTTCCACTTCGCATTGATTTGAAGCTAAATCAAGTGTTTCGCTTGGATTTGAAGTTAACTCGTTAGTTTCGAATCCTGTTGAAGCTAAGTCATGTATATCACAAGTATTTGAAGCTAAACCATTTGATTCTCAAGGATTTGGAGCTAAGCCTTCTACTTCGCATTGATTTCGAGCTAAATCATGTGTTTCGCATTGATTTAAAGCTAACACGTTTGTTTCGCATGCAGTTGAAGCTAAGTCATGTATATCACAAGTATTTGAAGATAATCCATTTGTTTTGCATGGATTCGAAAATCAGCCTTCTATTTCGCATTGATTTGAAGCCAAATCATGTGTTTGTCATGGATTTAAAGCTATCACGTTTGTCTCGCATGCAGTTGATGCTCAATCATGTATATCACAATTATTTGAAGCTAAACCATTTGTTGCGCATTGGTTTTGAAGCTAAGCCTTCTACTTCGCATTGATTTGAAGCTAAATCATGTGTTACGCATGGATATGAAGCTCACTCGTTTGTTTTTCCAGCATTTGAAGCTATATTACTTATATCGCAAGTATTTGAAGCTGAACCATTTGTTTCGCATGAATATTAAGCAAAACCATGTGCTTCGAATGAATTTGAAGCTAAATAACGTTTTTCGCATGTATTTGAAGCTAACTCGTTTGTTTCGCCTGCATGTGAAGCTAAATCATATATATCACAAGTATTTGAAGCCAATACATTTGATTCCCATGGATTTGAAGCTAAGCCTTCTACTTCGCATTGATTTGAAGCTAAATCATGTGTTACGCATGGATATGAAGCTCACTCGTTTGTTTTTCCAGCATTTGAAGCTATATTACTTATATCGCAAGTATTTGAAGCTGAACCATTTGTTTCGCATGAATATTAAGCTAAACCATGTGCTTCGAATGAATTTGAAGCTAAATCACGTTTTTCGCATGTATTTGAAGCTAACTCGTTTGTTTCGCCTGCATGTGAAGCTAAATCATATATATCACAAGTATTTGAAGCCAATACATTTGATTCCCATGGATTTGAAGATAAGCCTTCCACTTCGCATTGATTTGAAGCTAAATCATGTGTTACGCATGGATATGAAGCTCACTCGTTTGTTTTTCCAGCATTTGAAGCTATATTACTTATATCGCAAGTATTTGAAGCTGAACCATTTGTTTCGCATGAATATTAAGCTAAACCATGTGCTTCGAATGAATTTGAAGCTAAATCATGTTTTTCGCATGTATTTGAAGCTAACTCGTTTGTTTCGCATGGATTTGAAGCTAACTCATTTGTTTCGCTTGCATTTGAATCAAAATCATGTATATCACAAGTATTTGAAGCTAAACCATTTGTTTCACATGGATTCGAAGATCAGCCTTCTACTTAGCATTGATTTGAAGCTAAATCAAGTGTTTCGCTTGGATTTGAAGTTAACTCGTTAGTTTCGAATCCTGTTGAAGCTAAGTCATGTATATCACAAGTATTTGAAGCTAAACCATTTGATTCTCAAGGATTTGGAGCTAAGCCTTCTACTTAACATTGATTTCGAGCTAAATCATGTGTCTCGCATTGATTTAAAGCTAACACGTTTGTTTCGCATGCAGTTGAAGCTAAGTCATGTATATCACAAGTATTTGAAGATAATCCATTTGTTTTGCATGGATTCGAAAATCAGCCTTCTATTTCGCATTGATTTGAAGCCAAATCATGTGTTTGTCATGGATTTAAAGCTATCACGTTTGTCTCGCATGCAGTTGATGCTTAATCATGTATATCACAAGTATTTGAAGCTAAACCATTTGTTGCGCATTGGTTTTGAAGCTAAGCCTTCTACTTCGCATTGATTTGAAGCTAAATCATGTGTTACGCATGGATATGAAGCTCACTCGTTTGTTTTTCCAGCATTTGAAGCTATATTACTTATATCGCAAGTATTTGAAGCTGAACCATTTGTTTCGCATGAATATTAAGCTAAACCATGTGCTTCGAATGAATTTGAAGCTAAATAACGTTTTTCGCATGTATTTGAAGCTAACTCGTTTGTTTCGCCTGCATGTGAAGCTAAATCATATATATCACAAGTATTTGAAGCCAATACATTTGATTCCCATGGATTTGAAGCTAAGCCTTCTACTTCGCATTGATTTGAAGCTAAATCATGTGTTACGCATGGATATGAAGCTCACTCGTTTGTTTTTCCAGCATTTGAAGCTATATTACTTATATCGCAAGTATTTGAAGCTGAACCATTTGTTTCACATGAATATTAAGCTAAACCATGTGCTTCGAATGAATTTGAAGCTAAATCACGTTTTTCGCATGTATTTGAAGCTAACTCGTTTGTTTCGCCTGCATGTGAAGCTAAATCATATATATCACAAGTATTTGAAGCCAATACATTTGATTCCCATGGATTTGAAGATAAGCCTTCCACTTCGCATTGATTTGAAGCTAAATCATGTGTTACGCATGGATATGAAGCTCACTCGTTTGTTTTTCCAGCATTTGAAGCTATATTACTTATATCGCAAGTATTTGAAGCTAAACCATTTGTTTCACATGGATTCGAAGATCAGCCTTCTACTTAGCATTGATTTGAAGATAAATCATGTGTTTCGCTTGGGTTTCAAGCTAACTCGTTTGTTTCGCATGCAGTTGAAGCTAAATCATGTATATCACAAGTATTTGAAGGTAAACCATTTGATTCTCATGGATTTGGAGCTAAGCCTTCTACTTCGCATTGATTTCGAGCTAAATCATGTGTTTCGCATGGATTTAAAGCTAACACATTTGTTTCGCATGCATTTGAAGCTAAATCGTGTATATCACAAGTATTTGAAGATAATCCATTTGTTTTGCATGGATTCGAAAATCAGCCTTCTATTTCGCATTGATTTGAAGCCAAATCATGTGTTTCTCATGGATTTAAAGCTAACACGTTTGTTTCGCATGCAGTTGAAGCTCAATCATGTAAATCACAAGTATTTGAAGCTAAACCCTTTGTTTCGCATGGATTTGAAGCTAAGCCTTCTACTTCGCATTGATTTGAAGCTAAATCATGTGTTACGCATGGATATGAAGCTCACTCGTTTGTTTTTCCAGCATTTGAAGCTATATTACTTATATCGCAAGTATTTGAAGCTGAACCATTTGTTTCGCATGAATATTAAGCTAAACCATGTGCTTCGAATGAATTTGAAGCTAAATAACGTTTTTCGCATGTATTTGAAGCTAACTCGTTTGTTTCGCCTGCATGTGAAGCTAAATCATATATATCACAAGTATTTGAAGCCAATACATTTGATTCCCATGGATTTGAAGCTAAGCCTTCTACTTCGCATTGATTTGAAGCTAAATCATGTGTTACGCATGGATATGAAGCTCACTCGTTTGTTTTTCCAGCATTTGAAGCTATATTACTTATATCGCAAGTATTTGAAGCTGAACCATTTGTTTCACATGAATATTAAGCTAAACCATGTGCTTCGAATGAATTTGAAGCTAAATCACGTTTTTCGCATGTATTTGAAGCTAACTCGTTTGTTTCGCCTGCATGTGAAGCTAAATCATATATATCACAAGTATTTGAAGCCAATACATTTGATTCCCATGGATTTGAAGATAAGCCTTCCACTTCGCATTGATTTGAAGCTAAATCATGTGTTACGCATGGATATGAAGCTCACTCGTTTGTTTTTCCAGCATTTGAAGCTATATTACTTATATCGCAAGTATTTGAAGCTAAACCATTTGTTTCACATGGATTCGAAGATCAGCCTTCTACTTAGCATTGATTTGAAGATAAATCATGTGTTTCGCTTGGGTTTCAAGCTAACTCGTTTGTTTCGCATGCAGTTGAAGCTAAATCATGTATATCACAAGTATTTGAAGGTAAACCATTTGATTCTCATGGATTTGGAGCTAAGCCTTCTACTTCGCATTGATTTCGAGCTAAATCATGTGTTTCGCATGGATTTAAAGCTAACACATTTGTTTCGCATGCATTTGAAGCTAAATCGTGTATATCACAAGTATTTGAAGATAATCCATTTGTTTTGCATGGATTCGAAAATCAGCCTTCTATTTCGCATTGATTTGAAGCCAAATCATGTGTTTCTCATGGATTTAAAGCTAACACGTTTGTTTCGCATGCAGTTGAAGCTCAATCATGTAAATCACAAGTATTTGAAGCTAAACCCTTTGTTTCGCATGATTTGAAGCTAAGCCTTCTCCTTCGCATTGATTTGAAGTTAAATCATGTGTTACGCTTGGATTTGAAGCAACTCGTTTGTTTCGCATGCTGTTGCATCTAAATCATGTATATCACAAGTATTTGAAGTTAAACCATTTGATTCGCATGGATTCGAAGATCAGCCATCTGCTTCGCATTGATTTCAAGCTAAATCATGTATTTCTCATGGATTTGAAGTTAACTCGTTAGTTTCGAATGCTGTTGAAGCTAAGTCATGTATATCACAAGTATTTGAAGCTAAACTATTTGATTCTCAAGGATTTGGAGCTAAGCCTTCTACTTCGCATTGATTTCGAGCTAAATCATGTGTTTCGCATGGATTTAAATCTAACACGTTCGTTTCGCATGCAGTTGAAGCTCAATCATGTATATAACAGGGATTTGAAGCTAAACCATTTGTTTCGCATTGGTTTTGATGCTAAGCCTTCTACTTCGCATTGATTTGAAGCTAAATCATGTGTTACGCTTGGATATGAAGCTCACTCGTTTGTTTTTCCAGCATTTGAAGCTATATTACTTATATCGCAAGTATTTGAAGCTGAACCATTTGTTTCGCATGAATATTAAGCTAAACCATGTGCTTCGAATGAATTTGAAGCTAAATCATGTTTTTCGCATGTATTTGAAGCTAACTCGTTTGTTTCGCCTGCATGTGAAGCTAAATCATGTATATCACAAGTGTTTGAAGCTAAACCATTTGTTTCGCATGGATTCGAAAATCAGCCTTCTATTTCGCATTGATTTGAATCTAAATCATGAGTTTCGCATGGATTTGAAGCTAACTCGTTTGTTTCGCATGGATATGAAGCTAACTCATTTGTTTCGCATGCAGTTGAATCAAAATCATGTTATTTCGTATTGATTTGAAGCCAAATCATGTGTTTGTCATGGATTTAAAGCTATCACGTTTGTCTCGCATGCAGTTGATGCTCAATCATGTATATCACAAGTATTTGAAGCTAAACCATTTGTTGCGCATTGGTTTTGAAGCTAAGCCTTCTACTTCGCATTGATTTGAAGCTGTATCATGTGTTACGCATGGATATGAAGCTCACTCGTTTGTTTTTCCAGCATTTGAAGCTATATTACTTATATCGCAAGTATTTGAAGCTGAGCCATTTGTTTCACATGAATAATAAGCTAAACCATGTGCTTCGAATGAATTTGAAGCTAAATCACGTTTTTCGCATGTATTTGAAGCTAACTCGTTTGTTTCGCCTGCATGTGAAGCTAAATCATGTATATCACAAGTATTTGAAGCTAATACATTTGATTCCCATGGATTTGAAGATAAGCCTTCTACTTCGCATTGATTTGGAGCTAACACGTTTGTTTCGCATATAGTTGAATCTTAATCATGTATATCACAAGTATTTGAAGCTAAACCATTTGTTTCGCATGGATTCGAAAATCAGACTTCTATTTCGCATTGATTTGAAGCTAAATCGTGAGTTTCGCATGGATATGAATCTAACTCGTTTGTTTCGCACGGTTTTGAAGCTTACTCATTTGTTTCGCCTGCAGTTGAATCATAATCATGTATATCACAAGTATTTGAAGCTAAACCATTTGTTTCGCATGGATTCGAAACTCAGCCTTCTATTTCGCATTGATTTGAAGCTAAATCATGAGTTTCGCATGGATTTGAAGCTAACTCGTTTGTTTCGTAAGCAGTTGAAGCTAAATGATGTATAAAACAAGAATTTGAAGCTAAACCATCTGTTTCGCGTGTAATTGAAGCTAAGCCTTCCACTTCTCATTGATTTGAAGCTAAATCATGTGTTTCACTTGGATTTGAAGCTAACTCCTTTGTTTCGCCTGCATTTGAAGCTAAATCATGTATATCACAAGTAGTTGAAGCTATACCATTTGTTTCGCATGGAATAGAAGATAAGCTTTCTACTTCGAATTGATTTGAAATTAAATCATGTGTTTCGCTTGGATTTGAAGCTAACTCGTTTGTTTCGCATGCAGTTGAAGCAAAATCATGTATATCACAAGTATTTCAAGTTAAACCATTTGATTCGCATGGATTTGAATCTAAGCCTTCTACTTCGCATTAATTGGAAGCATAATCATGTGTTTCGCTTGGATTTGAAGCGAACTCGTTTGTATCGCATGCAGTTGACGCTAAATCATGTATATCACAAGTATTTGAAGCAAAACCATTTGATTGGCATGCATTTGAAACTGAGACTTCTACTTCGCATTGATTTGAAGCTGAATCATGTGATTCGCTTGGATTTGAAGAAAACTCGTTTGTTTCGAATGCAGTTGAAGCTAAATAATGTATACTACAAGTATTTGAAGCTGAACCATTTGTTTCGCATGAATATTAATCTAATCCATGTATTTCGCTTGAATTTGAAGCTAAATCATGTGTTTCGCATGGATTTGAAGCTACTCGTTTGTTTCGCATGCTGTTGCAGCTAAATCATGTATATCACAAGTATTTGAAGCTAAACCATTTGATTCGCATGGAATTGAAGATAAGCCTTCTACTTCGAATTGATTTGAAATTAAATCATGTGTTTCGCTTGGACATGAAGCTAACTCGTTGGTTTCGCATGCAGTTGAAGCTAAGTTGTGTATAAAAAAAGTATTTGAAGCTAAATCATTCTTTTCGCATATATTTGAAGCTAAGTCTTCAACTTCGCATTAACTTGAAGTTAAATCATGTGATTCGCTTGGATTTGAAGCTAACTCGTTTGTTTTGCATGCTGTTGAAGCTGAATCATGTACATCACAAGTATTTGAAACTAAATCATTCGTTTCGCATGGATTTGAAACTAAGTCTTCAACTTCGCATTGATTTGAAGCTAAATCAAGTGTTTCCTTTGGATTTGAAGCAAACTCGTTTGTTTCGCATGCAGTCGAAGCTATATCACTAATGTTCGCAAGTATTTGAAGCTAAATCATTCGTTTCGCATGGATTTGATGCTAAGCCTTCTACTTCGCATTGATTTGGAGCTAAATCATGTGTTTCGCATGGATTTAAAGCTAACTCGTTTGTTTCGCATGCAGTTGAATCAAAATCATGTATATCACAAGTATTTGAAGCTAAACCTTTTGTTTCGCATGGATTCGATGATCAGCCTTCCACTTCGCATTGATTTGAAGCTAAATCAAGTGTTTCGCTTGGATTTGAAGTTAACTCGTTAGTTTCGAATCCTGTTGAAGCTAAGTCATGTATATCACAAGTATTTGAAGCTAAACCATTTGATTCTGAAGGATTTGGAGCTAAGCCTTCTACTTCGCATTGATTTCGAGCTAAATCATGTGTTTCGCATTGATTTAAAGCTAACACGTTTGTTTCGCATGCAGTTGAAGCTAAGTCATGTATATCACAAGTATTTGAAGATAATCCATTTGTTTTGCATGGATTCGAAAATCAGCCTTCTATTTCGCATTGATTTGAAGCCAAATCATGTGTTTGTCATGGATTTAAAGCTATCACGTTTGTCTCGCATGCAGTTGATGCTCAATCATGTATATCACAAGTATTTGAAGCTAAACCATTTGTTGCGCATTGATTTTGAAGCTAAGCCTTCTACTTCGCATTGATTTGAAGCTAAATCATGTGTTACGCATGGATATGAAGCTCACTCGTTTGTTTTTCCAGCATTTGAAGCTATATTACTTATATCGCAAGTATTTGAAGCTGAACCATTTGTTTCGCATGAATATTAAGCTAAACCATGTGCTTCGAATGAATTTGAAGCTAAATAACGTTTTTCGCATGTATTTGAAGCTAACTCGTTTGTTTCGCCTGCATGTGAAGCTAAATCATATATATCACAAGTATTTGAAGCCAATACATTTGATTCCCATGGATTTGAAGATAAGCCTTCCACTTCGCATTGATTTGAAGCTAAATCATGTGTTACGCATGGATATGAAGCTCACTCGTTTGTTTTTCCAGCATTTGAAGCTATATTACTTATATCGCAAGTATTTGAAGCTGAACCATTTGTTTCGCATGAATATTAAGCTAAACCATGTGCTTCGAATGAATTTGAAGCTAAATCATGTTTTTCGCATGTATTTGAAGCTAACTCGTTTGTTTCGCATGGATTTGAAGCTAAGCCATCTACTTCGCATTGATTTGAAGTTAAATCATGTGTTTCTCTTGGAATTGAAGCAAACTTGTTTGTTTCGCATGCTGTTGAAGCTAAATCATGTTTATCACAAGTATCTGAACCTAAACCATCTGTTTCGCAAGAATATGAAGCTATGAAGCTAAACCATGTGTTTCACATGAATTTGAAACTAAATGATGTGTTTCGCATGGATTTGAAGCTAACTCGTTTGTTTCGCTTGCATTTGAATCAAAATCATGTATATCACAAGTATTTGAAGCTAAACCATTTGTTTCACATGGATTCGAAGATCAGCCTTCTACTTAGCATTGATTTGAAGCTAAATCAAGTGTTTCGCTTGGATTTGAAGTTAACTCGTTAGTTTCGAATCCTGTTGAAGCTAAGTCATGTATATCACAAGTATTTGAAGCTAAACCATTTGATTCTCAAGGATTTGGAGCTAAGCCTTCTACTTCGCATTGATTTCGAGCTAAATCATGTGTCTCGCATTGATTTAAAGCTAACACGTTTGTTTCGCATGCAGTTGAAGCTAAGTCATGTATATCACAAGTATTTGAAGATAATCCATTTGTTTTGCATGGATTCGAAAATCAGCCTTCTATTTCGCATTGATTTGAAGCCAAATCATGTGTTTGTCATGGATTTAAAGCTATCACGTTTGTCTCGCATGCAGTTGATGCTTAATCATGTATATCACAAGTATTTGAAGCTAAACCATTTGTTGCGCATTGGTTTTGAAGCTAAGCCTTCTACTTCGCATTGATTTGAAGCTAAATCATGTGTTACGCATGGATATGAAGCTCACTCGTTTGTTTTTCCAGCATTTGAAGCTATATTACTTATATCGCAAGTATTTGAAGCTGAACCATTTGTTTCGCATGAATATTAAGCTAAACCATGTGCTTCGAATGAATTTGAAGCTAAATCACGTTTTTCGCATGTATTTGAAGCTAACTCGTTTGTTTCGCCTGCATGTGAAGCTAAATCATATATATCACAAGTATTTGAAGCCAATACATTTGATTCCCATGGATTTGAAGATAAGCCTTCCACTTCGCATTGATTTGAAGCTAAATCATGTGTTACGCATGGATATGAAGCTCACTCGTTTGTTTTTTCCAGCATTTGAAGCTATATTACTTATATCGCAAGTATTTGAAGCTGAACCATTTGTTTCGCATGAATATTAAGCTAAACCATGTGCTTCGAATGAATTTGAAGCTAAATCATGTTTTTCGCATGTATTTGAAGCTAACTCGTTTGTTTCGCATGGATTTGAAGCTAACTCATTTGTTTCGCTTGCATTTGAATCAAAATCATGTATATCACAAGTATTTGAAGCTAAACCATTTGTTTCACATGGATTCGAAGATCAGCCTTCTACTTAGCATTGATTTGAAGATAAATCATGTGTTTCGCTTGGGTTTCAAGCTAACTCGTTTGTTTCGCATGCAGTTGAAGCTAAATCATGTATATCACAAGTATTTGAAGGTAAACCATTTGATTCTCATGGATTTGGAGCTAAGCCTTCTACTTCGCATTGATTTCGAGCTAAATCATGTGTTTCGCATGGATTTAAAGCTAACACGTTTGTTTCGCATGCATTTGAAGCTAAATCGTGTATATCACAAGTATTTGAAGATAATCCATTTGTTTTTGCATGGATTCGAAAATCAGCCTTCTATTTCGCATTGATTTGAAGCCAAATCATGTGTTTCTCATGGATTTAAAGCTAACACGTTTGTTTCGCATGCAGTTGAAGCTCAATCATGTAAATCACAAGTATTTGAAGCTAAACCATTTATTTCGCATTGGTTTTGAAGCTAAGCCTTCTACCTCGCATTGATCTGAAGCTAAATCAAGTGTTTCGCTTGTATTTGAAGTTGACTCGTTAGTTTCGCATGCAGTTGAAGCTAAATCATGTATATCACAAGAATTTGAAGCTGAACCATTTGTTTCGCATGAATATTAAGCTAAACCATGTGCTTCGAATGAATTTGAAGCTAAATCATGTTTTTCGCATGTATTTGAAGCTAACTCGTTTGTTTCGCATGGATATGAAGCTAACTCATTTGTTTCGCATGCAGTTGAATCAAAATCATGTATATCACAAGTATTTGAAGCTAAATCATTTGTGTCGCATGGATTCGAAAATCAGCCTTCCACTTCGCATTGATTTGAAGCTAAATCAAGTGTTTCTCTTTGATTTGAAGTTACCTCGTTAGTTTCGCATGCTGTTGAAGCTAAGTCATGTATATCACAAGTATGTGAAGCTAAACGATTTGATTCTCATGGATTTGGAGCTAAGCCTTCTACTTCGCATTGATTTCGAGCTAAATCATGTGTTTCGCATGGATTTAAAGCTAACACGTTTGTTTCGCATGCAGTTGAAGCTAAGTCTAGTATATCACAAGTATATGAAGCTAAACCATTTGTTTCGCATGGATTCGAAAATCAGACTTCTATTTCGCATGGATTTGAATCTAACTCGTTTGTTTCGCATGGATTTGAAGCTTACTCATTTGTTTCGCATGCAGTTGAAGCAGAATCATGTATATCACAAGTATTTGAAGCTAAACCCTTTGTTTCGCATGGATTTGAAGCTAAGCCTTCTCCTTCGCATTGATTTGAAGTTAAATCATGTGTTACGCTTGGATTTGAAGCAACTCGTTTGTTTCGCATGCAGTTGAAGCTAAGTCATTTATATCACAAGTATTTGAAGATAATCCATTTGTTTTGCATGGATTCCAAAATCAGCCTTCTATTTCGCATTGATTTGAAACCAAATCATGTGTTTGTCATGGATTTAAAGCTATCACGTTTGTCTCGCATGCAGTTGAAGCCCAATCATGTATATCATAAGTATTTGAAGCTAAACCGTTTGTTTCGCATGAAGTTGAATCTAAGCCTTCTACTTCGCATTGATTTGAAGCTAAATGATGTGTTACGCTTGGATTTGAAGCTCACTCGTTTGTTTCTCCTGCATTTGAAGCTATATCACTTATATGGGAAGTATTTGAAGCTAAATCATTTGTGTCGCATGGATTTGATGCTAAGCATTCTACTTCGCATTGATTTGGAGCTAAATCATGTGTTTCGCTTGGATTTAAAGCTAACACGTTTCTTTCGTTCAATCGAGTATATCACAAGTATTTGAAGCTAAACTATTGGTTTCGCATGGATTCGAAAATCGGCCTTCCATTTCGCATTGATTTGAAGCTAAATCATGTGTTTCGCATGGATTTGTAGCTAAACCATTCGATTCGCATGGATTTGAAGCTATGCCTTCTACTTCGCATTGATTTGAAGCTAAATCATGTGTTTCTCTAGGATTTGAAGCTAACTCGTTTGTTTCACATGCAGTTGATGCTAAATCATGTATATCACAAGTATTTGGAGCTGAACCATTTGTTTTGCATGAATATTAAGCTAAACCATGTGTTTCGAATGAATTTGAATCTAAATTATGTGTTTCGCATGAATTTGCAGCTATCTCGTTTGTTTCGTAAGCAGTTGAAGCTAAATCATGTATAAAACAAGAATTTGACGCTAAACCATTTGTTTCGCGTGGATTTGAAGCTAAGCCTTCTACTTCGCTTTGATTTGAAACTAAATCATGTGTTTCGCTTGGATTTGAAGCTAATTCGTTTGTTTCGATGCAGTAAAATATAAATCATGTATATCACAAGTATTTGAAGCTAAACCATTTGATTCTCATGGATTTGGAGCTAAGCCTTCTACTTCGCATTGATTTCGAGCTAAATC
This sequence comes from Megalopta genalis, assembly GCF_051020955.1. NCBI lineage: Eukaryota > Metazoa > Arthropoda > Insecta > Hymenoptera > Halictidae > Megalopta > Megalopta genalis. The sequence continues at coordinate 41,455 of NW_027477113.1, forward strand.
ATGTGTTTCGCATTGATTTAAAGCTAACACGTTTGTTTCGCATGCAGTTGAAGCTAAGTCATGTATATCACAAGTATTTGAAGATAATCCATTTGTTTTGCATGGATTCGAAAATCAGCCTTCTATTTCGCATTGATTTGAAGCCAAATCATGTGTTTGTCATGGATTTAAAGCTATCACGTTTGTCTCGCATGCAGTTGCTGCTCAATCATGTATATCACAAGTATTTGAAGCTAAACCATTTGTTGCGCATTGGTTTTGAAGCTAAGCCTTCTACTTCGCATTGATTTGAAGCTAAATCATGTGTTACGCGTGGATATGAAGCTCACTCGTTTGTTTTTCCAGCATTTGAAGCTATATTACTTATATCGCAAGTATTTGAAGCTGAACCATTTGTTTCGCATGAATATTAAGCTAAACCATGTGCTTCGAATGAATTTGATGCTAAATCATATGTTTCGCACGGATTTGAAACTAACTCGTTTGTTTCGTCTTCGTTTGAAGCTGTTTCATTTATATCGCAAATATTTGAAGCTAAACCATTTGTTTCGGATGGATTTGAAGATAAGCCTTCTATTTCGCATTGATTTAAATCTAAATCGTGTGTATGGCATGGATTTGAAGCTAACTCGTTTGATTCGCCTGAATTTGAAGTTAAATCATGTATATCACAAGTATTTGAAGCTAAACCATTTGTTTCGCATGGATTTGAAGATAAGCCTCCTACTTCCCATTAATTTGAAGCTAACTCGATTGATTCGACTGCATTTGAATCTATATCACTTATATCGCAATTATCTGAAGATAAATCATTTGCTTCTCATGTATTTGAAGCTAAGCCGTCTATTTCGCATTGATTTGAAGCTAAATCATGTGTTTCGCATGGATTTGAAGCTAACTCGTTTGCTTCGCCTGCATTTGAAGCTGAATCATGTATATCACAAGACATTTGAAGCTAAACCATTTGTTTCACATGAATTTGAAGCTAAGCCTTCTACTTCGCTTTGATTAGAAGCTAAATCATGTGTTTCGCATGGATTTGAAGCTAACTCGTTTGTTTCGTTTGCAGATGAATCTAAATCATGTTTATCACAAGTATCTGAATATAAACCATCTGTGTCGCATGAATATTGAGCTAAACCATGTGTTCCGCATGAATTTGAAGCTAAATGATGTGTTTCGCAGGGACATGAAGCTAACTCTTTTGTTTCGCTTGCATTTGAAGATAAATCATGTATATCACAAGTATTTGAAGCTAAACCGTTTAATTGGCATGGATTTGAAGCTAAGCCTTCTACTTCGCATTGATTTGCAGCTAAATCATGTGTTTCCTTGGGATTTGAAGCTAACTCGATTGTTTCGCCTGCATTTGAAGCTGAATCATGTATATCACAAGTATTTGAAGCTAAACCATCTGTTTCGCATGAATTTGAAGCTAAGCCTTCTACTTCGCATTGATTGGAAGTTAAGTCATGTGTTTCTCTTGGATTGGAAGCTAACTTGTTTTTTTCGCATGCAGTTGAAGCCAAAACATGTACATCACAAGTATCTGAATATAAACCATCTGTGTCACATGAATATTGAGCTAAACCATGTGTTCCGCATGAATTTGAAGCTAAATGATGTGTTTCGCAGGGATATGAAGCTAACTCTTTTGTTTCGCCTGCATTTGAAGATAAATCATGTAGATCACATGTATTTGAAGCTCAACCGTTTGATTCGCATGGATTTGAAGCTAACCCTTCAACTTCGCATTGATTTGCAGCTAAATCATGTGTTTCGCTGGGATTTGAACCTAACTCGTTTGTTTCGCATGCAGTTGAAGCTAAATCATGTATATCAAAAGTATTTGAAGCTATAGCATTTGTTTCGCATGGATTTGAAGCTAAGCCATCTACTTCGCATTGATTTGAAGTTAAATCATGTGTTTCTCTTGGAATTGAAGCAAACTTGTTTGTTTCGCATGCTGTTGAAGCTAAATCATGTTTATCACAAGTATCTGAACCTAAACCATCTGTTTCGCAAGAATATGAAGCTATGAAGCTAAACCATGTGTTTCACATGAATTTGAAACTAAATGATGTGTTTCGCATGGATTTGAAGCTAACTCGTTTGTTTCGCCTGCATTTGAAGATAAATCATGTATATCACAAGTATTTGAAGCTAAACCGTTTGATTAGCATGGATTTGAAGCTAAGCCTTCTACTTCGCATTGATTTGCAGCTAAATCATGTGTTTCGCTTGGTTTTGAAGCTAACTCGTTTGTTTCGCTTGCAGTTGAAGCTAAATCATGTATATCAAAAGTATTTGAATCTAAGTCATTTGTTTCGCATGGATTTGAAGATAAGCCTCCTACTTCGCATTAATAAGAAGCTAACTCGATTGATTCGACTGCATTTGAATCTATACCACTTATATCGCAATTATCTGAAGATAAATCATTTGCTTCTCATGTATTTGAAGCTAAGCCGTCTATTTCGCACTGATTTGATGCTAAATCATATGTTTCGCTTGGATTTGAAGCTAACACTTTTGTTTCGCATGCAGTTCAAGCCAAAACATGTACATCACAAGTATTTGGATCTAATCCATCTGTTTCGCAAGAATATGAAGCTATGAAGCCAAACCATGTGTTTCGCTTGGATTTGAAGCTAACTCGTTTGATTCGCCTGCATTTGAAGCTAAATCATGTATATTGCAAGTATTTGAATGTCAACCATTTGATTCGCAAGCATTTGAAGCCCAATCATTCGTTTCGCATGGATTTGAAGCTAACCCTTCTACTTCGCACTGATTTGAAGCTAAATCATATGTTTCGCTAGGATTTCAAGCTAACTCGTTTGTTTGGCATGCAGTTGTAGCTAAATCATGTATATCACAAGTACTTGAAGCTAAACCATTAGATTCGCATGGATTTGAAGCTAAGCCTTCTACTGCACATTGATTTGAAGCTGAATCATGTTTTTCGCATGGATTTGATCTAACTCGTTTGTTTGGCATGCAGTTGAAGCTAAGTCATGTATATCACAAGTATTTGAAACTGAATCATGTGTTTCGCTTGGATTTGAAGCTAACTCGTTTGTTTCGCATGCAGTTGAAGATAAATCATGTATATCACAAGTATTTGAAGCTAAACCATTGGTTCCGCTTGGATTTGAAGATAAGCCTTCTACTTCGCACTTATATGAAGCTAACTCGATTGTTTCACCTGCATTTGAAGCTACATCACTTATATCGCAATTATCTGAAGATAAATCATTTGCTTCTCATGTATTTGAAGCTAAGCCGTCTATTTCGCACTGATTTGAAGCTAAATCATATGTTTCGCATGGATTTGAAGCTAACTCGTTTTCTTCGCCTGTATTTGAAGATAAATCATGTATATCACAAGTATTTGAAGCTAAACCATACGCTTCGCATGGATTTGAAGCAAAGCCTTCAACTTCGCATTGATTTGAAGATAAATCATGTGTTTCGCTTAGATTTGAAGCTAACACGTTTGTTTTGCATGCAGTTGAAGCTAAAACATGTAAATCACAAGTATCTGGATCTAATCCATCTGTTTCGCAATATGAAGCTATGAAGCTAATCCATGTGATTCGCATGAATTTGAAGCTAAATCATGTGTGTCGCATGGATTTGAAGCTGTGTCACTTATATCGCAATTATCTGAAGATGAATCATTTGTTTTTCGTGTGTTTGAAGCTAAGCCTTCTACTTCGCATTGATTCGAAGCTAAATCATGTGTTTCTCATGGATTTAAAGCTAACACGTTTGTTTCGCATGCAGTTGAAGCTCAATCATGTAAATCACAAGTATTTGAAGCTAAACCATTTATTTCGCATTGGTTTTGAAGCTAAGCCTTCTACCTCGCATTGATCTGAAGCTAAATCAAGTGTTTCGCTTGGATTTGAAGTTGACTCGTTAGTTTCGCATGCAGTTGAAGCAAAATCATGTATATCACAAGAATTTGAAGCTGAACCATTTGTTTCGCATGAATATTAAGCTAAACCATGTGCTTCGAATGAATTTGAAGCTAAATCATGTTTTTCGCATGTATTTGAAGCTAACTCGTTTGTTTCGCATGGATTTGAAGCTAACTCGTTTGTTTCGCATGCAGTTGAAGCTAAATCATGTATATCGCAAGTATGTGAAGCTAAACCATCTGTTTCGGATGGATTTGAAGATAAGCCTTCTACTTCGCATTGATTTAAATCCAAATCTTGTGTATGGCATGGATTTGAAGCTAACTCGTTCGTTTCGCCTGCATTTGAAGCTAAATCATGTATATACAAGTATTTGAATCTAAACCATTTGTTTCGGATTGATTTGAAGATAAGCTTTCTACTTCGGATTGATTTGAAGCTAACTCGATTGTTTCACCTGCATTTGAAGCTACATCACTTATATCGCTATTATCTGAAGATAAATCATTTGTTTCTCATGTATTTGAAGCTAAGCCTTCTACTTCGCTTTGATTTGAAGATAAACCACGTGATTCGCATGGACTTGAAACTAACTCGTTTGTATCGCGTGCATTTGAAGCTATATCACTTACATCGTAATTATCTGAAGTTAAATCATTTGTTTCTCATGTATTTGAAGCTAAGGCTTCTACTTCGCGTTGATTTGCAGCTAAATCATGTGTTTCGCTTGGTTTTGAAGTTAACTCGTTTGTTTGGCATGCAGTTGTAGCTAAATCATGTATATCACAAGTATTTGAAGATAAATCATTTGATTCGCATGGATTAGAATCTATGCCTTCTAGTTCGCATTGATATGTAGCTAAATCATGTGTTTCGCATGGATTTGAAGCTAACTCGTTTGATTCGCCTGCATTTGAAGCTAAATCATGTATATTGCAAGTATTTGAAGCTCATCCATTTGATTTGCATGAATATTAAGCTAAACCATATGTTTCGCATGAGTATTAAGCTAAACCATTTGTATCGCTTGAATTTGATGCTAAATCATGTGTTTCTCTAGGATTTGAAGCTAACTCGTTTGTTTGGCATGCAGTTGTAGCTAAATCATGTATATTACAAGTACTTGAAGCTAAACCATTTGATTCGCGTGGATTTTAAACTAAGCCTTCTGCTTCGCATTAATTTGAAGCTATGTCAAGTGTTTCGCTTGGATTTTAAGCTCACTCGTTTGTTTCGCATGCAGTTGTAGCTAAATCATGTATGACACAACTATTTGAGGCTAAACCATTTGATTCCCATGGATTTGAAGCTAAGACTTCCACTTCGCATTGATATGGATCTACACCATATGTTTCGCATGGATTTAAAGCTAACACGTTTTTTTCGCCTGCATTTAAATCTAAATCATGTATGTCACAAATATTTGAAGTTAAACCATTTGTTTCGCTTTGATTTGAAGCTAAGCCTTCTAGTTCGCATTGATATGGACCTAAATCATATGTTTCCCATGGATTTAAAGCTAACTCGAATGTTTCGCCTGTATTTGAAGCTATATCACTTATATCGCAATTATCTGAAGATAAATCATTTGTTTCTCATGTATGTGAAACTAAGCATTGTACTTCGCATTGATTTGAAGCTACATCATGTGTAACGCATGGATTTGAAGCTAACTCGATTGTTTCGCATGCAGCTGAAACTAAACCATGTATATCACAAATATTTGTAGCTAAACCATTTGTTTTGAATGGATTCCAAGATAAGCCTTCTACTTCGCACTGATTTAAAGATAAATCATGTGTTTCGCTCGGATATGATGCTAACTCGTTTGTTTCGCATGCTGTTGCAGCTAAATCATGTATATCACTAATATTTGAAGCTAATCCATTTGTTTCGCATGGATTCGAAGATAATCCGTCCACTTCGTATTGATTTCAAGTTAAATCATGTGTTTCGCATAGATTTAAAGCTAACGCGTTTGTTTCCCATGGATTTGAAGCTAATTCGTTTGTTTCGCCAGCATATGAAGCTAAATCATGTATATCACTAATATTTGAAGCTAAACCATTTGATTCGCATGGATTTGGAGTTAAATCATGTGTTTCGCATAGATTTGAAGCCTACTCGTTTGTTTCGCCTGCATTTGAAACTACATCACTTATATTCGCAAGTATTTGAAGCTAAACCATTCGTTTCTCATGTATCTGAAGCTAATCCTTCTACTTGGCATTGATTTGAAGCTAACTCGAATGTTTCGATTGCATTTGAAGCTAAATCACTTATCTCGCAAGTATCGGAAGCTAAATCATTTGTTTCGCATGGATTTGAAGCTAAGCCTTCTCCTTCGCATTGATTTGAAGTTAAATCATGTGTTGCGCTTGGATTTGAAGCTCACTCGTTTGTTTCTCCTGCATTTGAAGCTATATCACTTATATGGGAAGTATTTGAAGCTAAATCATTTGTGTCGCATGGATTTGATGCTAAGCATTCTACTTCGCATTGATTTGGAGCTAAATCATGTGTTTCGCTTGGATTTAAAGCTAACACGTTTCTTTCGTTCAATCGAGTATATCACAAGTATTTGAAGCTAAACTATTGGTTTCGCATGGATTCGAAAATCGGCCTTCCATTTCGCATTGATTTGAAGCTAAATCATGTGTTTCGCATGGATTTGTAGCTAAACCATTCGATTCGCATGGATTTGAAGCTATGCCTTCTACTTCGCATTGATTTGAAGCTAAATCATGTGTTTCTCTTGGATTTGAAGCTAACTCGTTTGTTTCACATGCAGTTGATGCTAAATCATGTATATCACAAGTATTTGGAGCTGAACCATTTGTTTTGCATGAATATTAAGCTAAACCATGTGTTTCGAATGAATTTGAATCTAAATTATGTGTTTCGCATGAATTTGCAGCTATCTCGTTTGTTTCGTAAGCAGTTGAAGCTAAATCATGTATAAAACAAGAATTTGAAGCTAAACCATCTGTTTCGCGCGGATTTGCAGATAAGCCTTCCACTTCTCGTTGATTTGAAGCTAAATCATGTGTTTCGCTTGGATTTGAAGCTAACTCCTTTGTTTCGATGCAGTTGATTCTAAATCATGTATAAAACAAGAATTTGACGCTAAACCATTTGTTTCGCATGCAGTTGAAGATAAATCATGTATATCACAAGTATTTGAAGCTAAACCATTGGTTCCGCTTGGATTTGAAGATAAGCCTTCTACTTCGCACTTATTTGAAGCTAACTCGATTGTTTCACCTGCATTTGAAGCTACATCACTTATATCGCAATTATCTGAAGATAAATCATTTGCTTCTCATGTATTTGAAGCTAAGCCGTCTATTTCGCACTGATTTGAAGCTAAATCATATGTTTCGCATGGATTTGAAGCTAACTCGTTTTCTTCGCCTGTATTTGAAGATAAATCATGTATATCACAAGTATTTGAAGCTAAACCATACGCTTCGCATGGATTTGAAGCAAAGCCTTCAACTTCGCATTGATTTGAAGATAAATCATGTGTTTCGCTTAGATTTGAAGCTAACACGTTTGTTTTGCATGCAGTTGAAGCTAAAACATGTAAATCACAAGTATCTGGATCTAATCCATCTGTTTCGCAATATGAAGCTATGAAGCTAATCCATGTGATTCGCATGAATTTGAAGCTAAATCATGTGTGTCGCATGGATTTGAAGCTGTATCACTTATATCGCAATTATCTGAAGATGAATCATTTGTTTTTCGTGTGTTTGAAGCTAAGCCTTCTACTTCGCATTGATTCGAAGCTAAATCATGTGTTTCTCATGGATTTAAAGCTAACACGTTTGTTTCGCATGCAGTTGAAGCTCAATCATGTAAATCACAAGTATTTGAAGCTAAACCATTTATTTCGCATTGGTTTTGAAGCTAAGCCTTCTACCTCGCATTGATCTGAAGCTAAATCAAGTGTTTCGCTTGGATTTGAAGTTGACTCGTTAGTTTCGCATGCAGTTGATGCTAAATCATGTATATCACAAGAATTTGAAGCTGAACCATTTGTTTCGCATGAATATTAAGCTAAACCATGTGCTTCGAATGAATTTGAAGCTAAATCATGTTTTTCGCATGTATTTGAAGCTAACTCGTTTGTTTCGCATGGATTTGAAGCTAACTCGTTTGTTTCGCATGCAATTGAAGCTAAATCATGTATATCGCAAGTATGTGAAGCTAAACCATCTGTTTCGGTTGGATTTGAAGATAAGCCTTCTACTTCGCATTGATTTAAATCCAAATCTTGTGTATGGCATGGATTTGAAGCTAACTCGTTCGTTTCGCCTGCATTTGAAGCTAAATCATGTATATACAAGTATTTGAATCTAAACCATTTGTTTCGGATTGATTTGAAGATAAGCTTTCTACTTCGGATTGATTTGAAGCTAACTCGATTGTTTCACCTGCATTTGAAGCTACATCACTTATATCGCTATTATCTGAAGATAAATCATTTGTTTCTCATGTATTTGAAGCTAAGCCTTCTACTTCGCTTTGATTTGAAGATAAACCACGTGATTCGCATGGACTTGAAACTAACTCGTTTGTATCGCGTGCATTTGAAGCTATATCACTTACATCGTAATTATCTGAAGTTAAATCATTTGTTTCTCATGTATTTGAAGCTAAGGCTTCTACTTCGCATTGATTTGCAGCTAAATCATGTGTTTCGCTTGGTTTTGAAGTTAACTCGTTTGTTTGGCATGCAGTTGTAGCTAAATCATGTATATCACAAGTATTTGAAGATAAATCATTTGATTCGCATGGATTAGAATCTATGCCTTCTAGTTCGCATTGATATGTAGCTAAATCATGTGTTTCGCATGGATTTGAAGCTAACTCGTTTGATTCGCCTGCATTTGAAGCTAAATCATGTATATTGCAAGTATTTGAAGCTCATCCATTTGATTTGCATGAATATTAAGCTAAACCATATGTTTCGCATGAGTATTAAGCTAAACCATTTGTATCGCTTGAATTTGATGCTAAATCATGTGTTTCTCTAGGATTTGAAGCTAACTCGTTTGTTTGGCATGCAGTTGTAGCTAAATCATGTATATCACAAGTACTTGAAGCTAAACCATTTGATTCGCATGGATTTTAAACTAAGCCTTCTGCTTCGCATTAATTTGAAGCTATGTCAAGTGTTTCGCTTGGATTTTAAGCTCACTCGTTTGTTTCGCATGCAGTTGTAGCTAAATCATGTATGACACAACTATTTGAGGCTAAACCATTTGATTCCCATGGATTTGAAGCTAAGACTTCCACTTCGCATTGATATGGATCTACACCATATGTTTCGCATGGATTTAAAGCTAACACGTTTTTTTCGCCTGCATTTAAATCTAAATCATGTATGTCACAAATATTTGAAGTTAAACCATTTGTTTCGCTTTGATTTGAAGCTAAGCCTTCTAGTTCGCATTGATATGGACCTAAATCATATGTTTCCCATGGATTTAAAGCTAACTCGAATGTTTCGCCTGTATTTGAAGCTATATCACTTATATCGCAATTATCTGAAGATAAATCATTTGTTTCTCATGTATGTGAAACTAAGCATTGTACTTCGCATTGATTTGAAGCTACATCATGTGTAACGCATGGATTTGAAGCTAACTCAATTGTTTCGCATGCAGCTGAAACTAAACCATGTATATCACAAATATTTGTAGCTAAACCATTTGTTTTGAATGGATTCCAAGATAAGCCTTCTACTTCGCACTGATTTAAAGATAAATCATGTGTTTCGCTCGGATATGATGCTAACTCGTTTGTTTCGCATGCTGTTGCAGCTAAATCATGTATATCACTAATATTTGAAGCTAATCCATTTGTTTCGCATGGATTCGAAGATAATCCGTCCACTTCGTATTGATTTCAAGTTAAATCATGTGTTTCGCATAGATTTAAAGCTAACGCGTTTGTTTACCATGGATTTGAAGCTAATTCGTTTGTTTCGCCAGCATATGAAGCTAAATCATGTATATCACTAATATTTGAAGCTAAACCATTTGATTCGCATGGATTTGGAGTTAAATCATGTGTTTCGCATAGATTTGAAGCCTACTCGTTTGTTTCGCCTGCATTTGAAACTACATCACTTATATTCGCAAGTATTTGAAGCTAAACCATTCGTTTCTCATGTATCTGAAGCTAATCCTTCTACTTGGCATTGATTTGAAGCTAACTCGAATGTTTCGATTGCATTTGAAGCTAAATCACTTATCTCGCAAGTATCGGAAGCTAAATCATTTGTTTCGCATGGATTTGAAGCTAAGCCTTCTCCTTCGCATTGATTTGAAGTTAAATCATGTGTTGCGCTTGGATTTGAAGCTCACTCGTTTGTTTCTCCTGCATTTGAAGCTATATCACTTATATGGGAAGTATTTGAAGCTAAATCATTTGTGTCGCATGGATTTGATGCTAAGCATTCTACTTCGCATTGATTTGGAGCTAAATCATGTGTTTCGCTTGGATTTAAAGCTAACACGTTTCTTTCGTTCAATCGAGTATATCACAAGTATTTGAAGCTAAACTATTGGTTTCGCATGGATTCGAAAATCGGCCTTCCATTTCGCATTGATTTGAAGCTAAATCATGTGTTTCGCATGGATTTGTAGCTAAACCATTCGATTCGCATGGATTTGAAGCTATGCCTTCTACTTCGCATTGATTTGAAGCTAAATCATGTGTTTCTCTTGGATTTGAAGCTAACTCGTTTGTTTCACATGCAGTTGATGCTAAATCATGTATATCACAAGTATTTGGAGCTGAACCATTTGTTTTGCATGAATATTAAGCTAAACCATGTGTTTCGAATGAATTTGAATCTAAATTATGTGTTTCGCATGAATTTGCAGCTATCTCGTTTGTTTCGTAAGCAGTTGAAGCTAAATCATGTATAAAACAAGAATTTGAAGCTAAACCATCTGTTTCGCGCGGATTTGCAGATAAGCCTTCCACTTCTCGTTGATTTGAAGCTAAATCATGTGTTTCGCTTGGATTTGAAGCTAACTCCTTTGTTTCGATGCAGTTGATTCTAAATCATGTATAAAACAAGAATTTGACGCTAAACCATTTGTTTCGCATGCAGTTGAAGCTAAGTCATGTATATCACAAGTATTTGAAGATAATCCATTTGTTTTGCATGGATTCGAAAATCAGCCTTCTATTTCGCATTGATTTGAAGCCAAATCATGTGTTTGTCATGGATTTAAAGCTATCACGTTTGTCTCGCATGCAGTTGATGCTCAATCATGTATATCACAAGTATTTGAAGCTGAACCATTTGTTTCGCATGAATATTAAGCTAAACCATGTGCTTCGAATGAATTTGATGCTAAATCATATGTTTCGCACGGATTTGAAACTAACTCGTTTGTTTCGTCTTCGTTTGAAGCTGTTTCATTTATATCGCAAATATTTGAAGCTAAACCATTTGTTTCGGATGGATTTGAAGATAAGCCTTCTATTTCGCATTGATTTAAATCTAAATCGTGTGTATGGCATGGATTTGAAGCGAACTCGTTTGATTCGCCTGAATTTGAAGTTAAATCATGTATATCACAAGTATTTGAAGCTAAACCATTTGTTTCGCATGAATTTGAAGCAAAGCCTTCTACTTCGCTTTGATTTGAAGCTAAATCATGTGTTCCGCATGGATTTGAAGCTAACTCGTTTGTTTCGTTTGCAGATGAATCTAAATCATGTTTATCACAAGTATCTGAATATAAACCATCTGTGTCGCATGAATATTGAGCTAAACCATGTGTTCCGCATGAATTTGAAGCTAAATGATGTGTTTCGCAGGGATATGAAGCTAACTCTTTTGTTTCGCTTGCATTTGAAGATAAATCATGTATATCACAAGTATTTGAAGCTAAACCGTTTAATTGGCATGGATTTGAAGCTAAGCCTTCTACTTCGCATTGATTTGCAGCTAAATCATGTGTTTCCTTGGGATTTGAAGCTAACTCGATTGTTTCGCCTGCATTTGAAGCTGAATCATGTATATCACAAGTATTTGAAGCTAAACCATTTGTTTCGCATGAATTTGAAGCTAAGCCTTCTACTTCGCATTGATTGGAAGTTAAGTCATGTGTTTCTCTTGGATTGGAAGCTAACTTGTTTTTTTCGCATGCAGTTGAAGCCAAAACATGTACATCACAAGTATCTGAATATAAACCATCTGTGTCACATGAATATTGAGCTAAACCATGTGTTCCGCATGAATTTGAAGCTAAATGATGTGTTTCGCAGGGATATGAAGCTAACTCTTTTGTTTCGCCTGCATTTGAAGATAAATCATGTAGATCACATGTATTTGAAGCTCAACCGTTTGATTCGCATGGATTTGAAGCTAACCCTTCAACTTCGCATTGATTTGCAGCTAAATCATGTGTTTCGCTGGGATTTGAACCTAACTCGTTTGTTTCGCATGCAGTTGAAGCTAAATCATGTATATCAAAAGTATTTGAAGCTATAGCATTTGTTTCGCATGGATTTGAAGCTAAGCCATCTACTTCGCATTGATTTGAAGTTAAATCATGTGTTTCTCTTGGAATTGAAGCAAACTTGTTTGTTTCGCATGCTGTTGAAGCTAAATCATGTTTATCACAAGTATCTGAACCTAAACCATCTGTTTCGCAAGAATATGAAGCTATGAAGCTAAACCATGTGTTTCACATGAATTTGAAACTAAATGATGTGTTTCGCATGGATTTGAAGCTAACTCGTTTGTTTCGCCTGCATTTGAAGATAAATCATGTATATCACAAGTATTTCAAGCTAAACCGTTTGATTAGCATGGATTTGAAGCTAAGCCTTCTACTTCGCATTGATTTGCAGCTAAATCATGTGTTTCGCTTGGTTTTGAAGCTAACTCGTTTGTTTCGCTTGCAGTTGAAGCTAAATCATGTATATCAAAAGTATTTGAATCTAAGGCATTTGTTTCGCATGGATTTGAAGATAAGCCTCCTACTTCGCATTAATAAGAAGCTAACTCGATTGATTCGACTGCATTTGAATCTATACCACTTATATCGCAATTATCTGAAGATAAATCATTTGCTTCTCATGTATTTGAAGCTAAGCCGTCTATTTCGCACTGATTTGATGCTAAATCATATGTTTCGCTTGGATTTGAAGCTAACACTTTTGTTTCGCATGCAGTTCAAGCCAAAACATGTACATCACAAGTATTTGGATCTAATCCATCTGTTTCGCAAGAATATGAAGCTATGAAGCCAAACCATGTGTTTCGCTTGGATTTGAAGCTAACTCGTTTGATTCGCCTGCATTTGAAGCTAAATCATGTATATTGCAAGTATTTGAATGTCAACCATTTGATTCGCAAGCATTTGAAGCCCAATCATTCGTTTCGCATGGATTTGAAGCTAACCCTTCTACTTCGCACTGATTTGAAGCTAAATCATATGTTTCGCTAGGATTTCAAGCTAACTCGTTTGTTTGGCATGCAGTTGTAGCTAAATCATGTATATCACAAGTACTTGAAGCTAAACCATTAGATTCGCATGGATTTGAAGCTAAGCCTTCTACTGCACATTGATTTGAAGCTGAATCATGTTTTTCGCATGGATTTGATCTAACTCGTTTGTTTGGCATGCAGTTGAAGCTAAGTCATGTATATCACAAGTATTTGAAACTGAATCATGTGTTTCGCTTGGATTTGAAGCTAACTCGTTTGTTTCGCATGCAGTTGAAGATAAATCATGTATATCACAAGTATTTGAAGCTAAACCATTGGTTCCGCTTGGATTTGAAGATAAGCCTTCTACTTCGCACTTATTTGAAGCTAACTCGATTGTTTCACCTGCATTTGAAGCTACATCACTTATATCGCAATTATCTGAAGATAAATCATTTGCTTCTCATGTATTTGAAGCTAAGCCGTCTATTTCGCACTGATTTGAAGCTAAATCATATGTTTCGCATGGATTTGAAGCTAACTCGTTTTCTTCGCCTGTATTTGAAGATAAATCATGTATATCACAAGTATTTGAAGCTAAACCATACGCTTCGCATGGATTTGAAGCAAAGCCTTCAACTTCGCATTGATTTGAAGATAAATCATGTGTTTCGCTTAGATTTGAAGCTAACACGTTTGTTTTGCATGCAGTTGAAGCTAAAACATGTAAATCACAAGTATCTGGATCTAATCCATCTGTTTCGCAATATGAAGCTATGAAGCTAATCCATGTGATTCGCATGAATTTGAAGCTAAATCATGTGTGTCGCATGGATTTGAAGCTGTATCACTTATATCGCAATTATCTGAAGATGAATCATTTGTTTTTCGTGTGTTTGAAGCTAAGCCTTCTACTTCGCATTGATTCGAAGCTAAATCATGTGTTTCTCATGGATTTAAAGCTAACACGTTTGTTTCGCTTGCAGTTGAAGCTCAATCATGTAAATCACAAGTATTTGAAGCTAAACCATTTATTTCGCATTGGTTTTGAAGCTAAGCCTTCTACCTCGCATTGATCTGAAGCTAAATCAGGTGTTTCGCTTGGATTTGAAGTTGACTCGTTAGTTTCGCATGCAGTTGAAGCTAAATCATGTATATCACAAGAATTTGAAGCTGAACCATTTGTTTCGCATGAATATTAAGCTAAACCATGTGCTTCGAATGAATTTGAAGCTAAATCATGTTTTTCGCATGTATTTGAAGCTAACTCGTTTGTTTCGCATGGATTTGAAGCTAACTCGTTTGTTTCGCATGCAGTTGAAGCTAAATCATGTATATCGCAAGTATGTGAAGCTAAACCATCTGTTTCGGATGGATTTGAAGATAAGCCTTCTACTTCGCATTGATTTAAATCCAAATCTTGTGTATGGCATGGATTTGAAGCTAACTCGTTCGTTTCGCCTGCATTTGAAGCTAAATCATGTATATACAAGTATTTGAATCTAAACCATTTGTTTCGGATTGATTTGAAGATAAGCTTTCTACTTCGCATTGATTTGAAGCTAACTCGATTGTTTCACCTGCATTTGAAGCTACATCACTTATATCGCTATTATCTGAAGATAAATCATTTGTTTCTCATGTATTTGAAGCTAAGCCTTCTACTTCGCTTTGATTTGAAGATAAACCACGTGATTCGCATGGACTTGAAACTAACTCGTTTGTATCGCGTGCATTTGAAGCTATATCACTTACATCGTAATTATCTGAAGTTAAATCATTTGTTTCTCATGTATTTGAAGCTAAGGCTTCTACTTCGCATTGATTTGCAGCTAAATCATGTGTTTCGCTTGGTTTTGAAGTTAACTCGTTTGTTTGGCATGCAGTTGTAGCTAAATCATGTATATCACAAGTATTTGAAGATAAATCATTTGATTCGCATGGATTAGAATCTATGCCTTCTAGTTCGCATTGATATGTAGCTAAATCATGTGTTTCGCATGGATTTGAAGCTAACTCGTTTGATTCGCCTGCATTTGAAGCTAAATCATGTATATTGCAAGTATTTGAAGCTCATCCATTTGATTTGCATGAATATTAAGCTAAACCATATGTTTCGCATGAGTATTAAGCTAAACCATTTGTATCGCTTGAATTTGATGCTAAATCATGTGTTTCTCTAGGATTTGAAGCTAACTCGTTTGTTTGGCATGCAGTTGTAGCTAAATCATGTATATCACAAGTACTTGAAGCTAAACCATTTGATTCGCATGGATTTTAAACTAAGCCTTCTGCTTCGCATTAATTTGAAGCTATGTCAAGTGTTTCGCTTGGATTTTAAGCTCACTCGTTTGTTTCGCATGCAGTTGTAGCTAAATCATGTATGACACAACTATTTGAGGCTAAACCATTTGATTCCCATGGATTTGAAGCTAAGACTTCCACTTCGCATTGATATGGATCTACACCATATGTTTCGCATGGATTTAAAGCTAACACGTTTTTTTCGCCTGCATTTAAATCTAAATCATGTATGTCACAAATATTTGAAGTTAAACCATTTGTTTCGCTTTGATTTGAAGCTAAGCCTTCTAGTTCGCATTGATATGGACCTAAATCATATGTTTCCCATGGATTTAAAGCTAACTCGAATGTTTCGCCTGTATTTGAAGCTATATCACTTATATCGCAATTATCTGAAGATAAATCATTTGTTTCTCATGTATGTGAAACTAAGCATTGTACTTCGCATTGATTTGAAGCTACATCATGTGTAACGCATGGATTTGAAGCTAACTCGATTGTTTCGCATGCAGCTGAAACTAAACCATGTATATCACAAATATTTGTAGCTAAACCATTTGTTTTGAATGGATTCCAAGATAAGCCTTCTACTTCGCACTGATTTAAAGATAAATCATGTGTTTCGCTCGGATATGATGCTAACTCGTTTGTTTCGCATGCTGTTGCAGCTAAATCATGTATATCACTAATATTTGAAGCTAATCCATTTGTTTCGCATGGATTCGAAGATAATCCGTCCACTTCGTATTGATTTCAAGTTAAATCATGTGTTTCGCATAGATTTAAAGCTAACGCGTTTGTTTCCCATGGATTTGAAGCTAATTCGTTTGTTTCGCCAGCATATGAAGCTAAATCATGTATATCACTAATATTTGAAGCTAAACCATTTGATTCGCATGGATTTGGAGTTAAATCATGTGTTTCGCATAGATTTGAAGCCTACTCGTTTGTTTCGCCTGCATTTGAAACTACATCACTTATATTCGCAAGTATTTGAAGCTAAACCATTCGTTTCTCATGTATCTGAAGCTAATCCTTCTACTTGGCATTGATTTGAAGCTAACTCGAATGTTTCGATTGCATTTGAAGCTAAATCACTTATCTCGCAAGTATCGGAAGCTAAATCATTTGTTTCGCATGGATTTGAAGCTAAGCCTTCTCCTTCGCATTGATTTGAAGTTAAATCATGTGTTGCGCTTGGATTTGAAGCTCACTCGTTTGTTTCTCCTGCATTTGAAGCTATATCACTTATATGGGAAGTATTTGAAGCTAAATCATTTGTGTCGCATGGATTTGATGCTAAGCATTCTACTTCGCATTGATTTGGAGCTAAATCATGTGTTTCGCTTGGATTTAAAGCTAACACGTTTCTTTCGTTCAATCGAGTATATCACAAGTATTTGAAGCTAAACTATTGGTTTCGCATGGATTCGAAAATCGGCCTTCCATTTCGCATTGATTTGAAGCTAAATCATGTGTTTCGCATGGATTTGTAGCTAAACCATTCGATTCGCATGGATTTGAAGCTATGCCTTCTACTTCGCATTGATTTGAAGCTAAATCATGTGTTTCTCTTGGATTTGAAGCTAACTCGTTTGTTTCACATGCAGTTGATGCTAAATCATGTATATCACAAGTATTTGGAGCTGAACCATTTGTTTTGCATGAATATTAAGCTAAACCATGTGTTTCGAATGAATTTGAATCTAAATTATGTGTTTCGCATGAATTTGCAGCTATCTCGTTTGTTTCGTAAGCAGTTGAAGCTAAATCGTGTATAAAACAAGAATTTGAAGCTAAACCATCTGTTTCGCGCGGATTTGCAGATAAGCCTTCCACTTCTCGTTGATTTGAAGCTAAATCATGTGTTTCGCTTGGATTTGAAGCTAACTCCTTTGTTTCGATGCAGTTGATTCTAAATCATGTATAAAACAAGAATTTGACGCTAAACCATTTGTTTCGCATGCAGTTGAAGCTAAGTCATGTATATCACAAGTATTTGAAGATAATCCATTTGTTTTGCATGGATTCGAAAATCAGCCTTCTATTTCGCATTGATTTGAAGCCAAATCATGTGTTTGTCATGGATTTAAAGCTATCACGTTTGTCTCGCATGCAGTTGATGCTCAATCATGTATATCACAAGTATTTGAAGCTAAACCATTTGTTGCGCATTGGTTTTGAAGCTAAGCCTTCTACTTCGCATTGATTTGAAGCTAAATCATGTGTTACGCGTGGATATGAAGCTCACTCGTTTGTTTTTCCAGCATTTGAAGCTATATTACTTATATCGCAAGTATTTGAAGCTGAACCATTTGTTTCGCATGAATATTAAGCTAAACCATGTGCTTCGAATGAATTTGATGCTACATCATATGTTTCGCACGGATTTGAAACTAACTCGTTTGTTTCGTCTTCGTTTGAAGCTGTTTCATTTATATCGCAAATATTTGAAGCTAAACCATTTGTTTCGGATGGATTTGAAGATAAGCCTTCTATTTCGCATTGATTTAAATCTAAATCGTGTGTATGGCATGGATTTGAAGCTAACTCGTTTGATTCGCCTGAATTTGAAGTTAAATCATGTATATCACAAGTATTTGAAGCTAAACCATTTGTTTCGCATGGATTTGAAGATAAGCCTCCTACTTCCCATTAATTTGAAGCTAACTCGATTGATTCGACTGCATTTGAATCTATATCACTTATATCGCAATTATCTGAAGATAAATCATTTGCTTCTCATGTATTTGAAGCTAAGCCGTCTATTTCGCATTGATTTGAAGCTAAATCATGTGTTTCGCATGGTTTTGAAGTTAACTCGTTTGCTTCGCCTGCATTTGAAGCTGAATCATGTATATCACAAGACATTTGAAGCTAAACCATTTGTTTCACATGAATTTGAAGCTAAGCCTTCTACTTCGCTTTGATTTGAAGCTAAATCATGTGTTTCGCATGGATTTGAAGCTAACTCGTTTGTTTCGTTTGCAGATGAATCTAAATCATGTTTATCACAAGTATCTGAATATAAACCATCTGTGTCGCATGAATATTGAGCTAAACCATGTGTTCCGCATGAATTTGAAGCTAAATGATGTGTTTCGCAGGGATATGAAGCTAACTCTTTTGTTTCGCTTGCATTTGAAGATAAATCATGTATATCACAAGTATTTGAAGCTAAACCGTTTGATTGGCATGGATTTGAAGCTGAGCCTTCTACTTCGCATTGATTTGCAGCTAAATCATGTGTTTCCTTGGGATTTGAAGCTAACTCGATTGTTTCGCCTGCATTTGAAGCTGAATCATGTATATCACAAGTATTTGAAGCTAAACCATTTGTTTCGCATGAATTTGAAGCTAAGCCTTCTACTTCGCATTGATTGGAAGTTAAGTCATGTGTTTCTCTTGGATTGGAAGCTAACTTGTTTTTTTCGCATGCAGTTGAAGCCAAAACATGTACATCACAAGTATCTGAATATAAACCATCTGTGTCACATGAATATTGAGCTAAACCATGTGTTCCGCATGAATTTGAAGCTAAATGATGTGTTTCGCAGGGATATGAAGCTAACTCTTTTATTTCGCCTGCATTTGAAGATAAATCATGTAGATCACATGTATTTGAAGCTCAACCGTTTGATTCGCATGGATTTGAAGCTAACCCTTCAACTTCGCATTGATTTGCAGCTAAATCATGTGTTTCGCTGGGATTTGAACCTAACTCGTTTGTTTCGCATGCAGTTGAAGCTAAATCATGTATATCAAAAGTATTTGAAGCTATAGCATTTGTTTCGCATGGATTTGAAGCTAAGCCATCTACTTCGCATTGATTTGAAGTTGAATCATGTGTTTCTCTTGGAATTGAAGCAAACTTGTTTGTTTCGCATGCTGTTGAAGCTAAATCATGTTTATCACAAGTATCTGAACCTAAACCATCTGTTTCGCAAGAATATGAAGCTATGAAGCTAAACCATGTGTTTCACATGAATTTGAAACTAAATGATGTGTTTCGCATGGATTTGAAGCTAACTCGTTTGTTTCGCCTGCATTTGAAGATAAATCATGTATATCACAAGTATTTGAAGCTAAACCGTTTGATTAGCATGGATTTGAAGCTAAGCCTTCTACTTCGCATTGATTTGCAGCTAAATCATGTGTTTCGCTTGGTTTTGAAGCTAACTCGTTTGTTTCGCTTGCAGTTGAAGCTAAATCATGTATATCAAAAGTATTTGAATCTAAGGCATTTGTTTCGCATGGATTTGAAGATAAGCCTCCTACTTCGCACTTATTTGAAGCTAACTCGATTGTTTCACCTGCATTTGAAGCTACATCACTTATATCGCAATTATCTGAAGATAAATCATTTGCTTCTCATGTATTTGAAGCTAAGCCGTCTATTTCGCACTGATTTGAAGCTAAATCATATGTTTCGCATGGATTTGAAGCTAACTCGTTTTCTTCGCCTGTATTTGAAGATAAATCATGTATATCACAAGTATTTGAAGCTAAACCATACGCTTCGCATGGATTTGAAGCAAAGCCTTCAACTTCGCATTGATTTGAAGATAAATCATGTGTTTCGCTTAGATTTGAAGCTAACACGTTTGTTTTGCATGCAGTTGAAGCTAAAACATGTAAATCACAAGTATCTGGATCTAATCCATCTGTTTCGCAATATGAAGCTATGAAGCTAATCCATGTGATTCGCATGAATTTGAAGCTAAATCATGTGTGTCGCATGGATTTGAAGCTGTATCACTTATATCGCAATTATCTGAAGATGAATCATTTGTTTTTCGTGTGTTTGAAGCTAAGCCTTCTACTTCGCATTGATTCGAAGCTAAATCATGTGTTTCTCATGGATTTAAAGCTAACACGTTTGTTTCGCATGCAGTTGAAGCTCAATCATGTAAATCACAAGTATTTGAAGCTAAACCATTTATTTCGCATTGGTTTTGAAGCTAAGCCTTCTACCTCGCATTGATCTGAAGCTAAATCAAGTGTTTCGCTTGGATTTGAAGTTGACTCGTTAGTTTCGCATGCAGTTGAAGCTAAATCATGTATATCACAAGAATTTGAAGCTGAACCATTTGTTTCGCATGAATATTAAGCCAAACCATGTGCTTCGAATGAATTTGAAGCTAAATCATGTTTTTCGCATGTATTTGAAGCTAACTCGTTTGTTTCGCATGGATTTGAAGCTAACTCGTTTGTTTCGCATGCAATTGAAGCTAAATCATGTATATCGCAAGTATGTGAAGCTAAACCATCTGTTTCGGATGGATTTGAAGATAAGCCTTCTACTTCGCATTGATTTAAATCCAAATCTTGTGTATGGCATGGATTTGAAGCTAACTCGTTCGTTTCGCCTGCATTTGAAGCTAAATCATGTATATACAAGTATTTGAATCTAAACCATTTGTTTCGGATTGATTTGAAGATAAGCTTTCTACTTCGGATTGATTTGAAGCTAACTCGATTGTTTCACCTGCATTTGAAGCTACATCACTTATATCGCTATTATCTGAAGATAAATCATTTGTTTCTCATGTATTTGAAGCTAAGCCTTCTACTTCGCTTTGATTTGAAGATAAACCACGTGATTCGCATGGACTTGAAACTAACTCGTTTGTATCGCGTGCATTTGAAGCTATATCACTTACATCGTAATTATCTGAAGTTAAATCATTTGTTTCTCATGTATTTGAAGCTAAGGCTTCTACTTCGCATTGATTTGCAGCTAAATCATGTGTTTCGCTTGGTTTTGAAGTTAACTCGTTTGTTTGGCATGCAGTTGTAGCTAAATCATGTATATCACAAGTACTTGAAGCTAAACCATTTGATTCGCATGGATTTTAAACTAAGCCTTCTGCTTCGCATTAATTTGAAGCTATGTCAAGTGTTTCGCTTGGATTTTAAGCTCACTCGTTTGTTTCGCATGCAGTTGTAGCTAAATCATGTATGACACAACTATTTGAGGCTAAACCATTTGATTCCCATGGATTTGAAGCTAAGACTTCCACTTCGCATTGATATGGATCTACACCATATGTTTCGCATGGATTTAAAGCTAACACGTTTTTTTCGCCTGCATTTAAATCTAAATCATGTATGTCACAAATATTTGAAGTTAAACCATTTGTTTCGCTTTGATTTGAAGCTAAGCCCTCTAGTTCGCATTGATATGGACCTAAATCATATGTTTCCCATGGATTTAAAGCTAACTCGAATGTTTCGCCTGTATTTGAAGCTATATCACTTATATCGCAATTATCTGAAGATAAATCATTTGTTTCTCATGTATGTGAAACTAAGCATTGTACTTCGCATTGATTTGAAGCTACATCATGTGTAACGCATGGATTTGAAGCTAACTCGATTGTTTCGCATGCAGCTGAAACTAAACCATGTATATCACAAATATTTGTAGCTAAACCATTTGTTTTGAATGGATTCCAAGATAAGCCTTCTACTTCGCACTGATTTAAAGATAAATCATGTGTTTCGCTCGGATATGATGCTAACTCGTTTGTTTCGCATGCTGTTGCAGCTAAATCATGTATATCACTAATATTTGAAGCTAATCCATTTGTTTCGCATGGATTCGAAGATAATCCGTCCACTTCGTATTGATTTCAAGTTAAATCATGTGTTTCGCATAGATTTAAAGCTAACGCGTTTGTTTCCCATGGATTTGAAGCTAATTCGTTTGTTTCGCCAGCATATGAAGCTAAATCATGTATATCACTAATATTTGAAGCTAAACCATTTGATTCGCATGGATTTGGAGTTAAATCATGTGTTTCGCATAGATTTGAAGCCTACTCGTTTGTTTCGCCTGCATTTGAAACTACATCACTTATATTCGCAAGTATTTGAAGCTAAACCATTCGTTTCTCATGTATCTGAAGCTAATCCTTCTACTTGGCATTGATTTGAAGCTAACTCGAATGTTTCGATTGCATTTGAAGCTAAATCACTTATCTCGCAAGTATCGGAAGCTAAATCATTTGTTTCGCATGGATTTGAAGCTAAGCCTTCTCCTTCGCATTGATTTGAAGTTAAATCATGTGTTGCGCTTGGATTTGAAGCTCACTCGTTTGTTTCTCCTGCATTTGAAGCTATATCACTTATATGGGAAGTATTTGAAGCTAAATCATTTGTGTCGCATGGATTTGATGCTAAGCATTCTACTTCGCATTGATTTGGAGCTAAATCATGTGTTTCGCTTGGATTTAAAGCTAACACGTTTCTTTCGTTCAATCGAGTATATCACAAGTATTTGAAGCTAAACTATTGGTTTCGCATGGATTCGAAAATCGGCCTTCCATTTCGCATTGATTTGAAGCTAAATCATGTGTTTCGCATGGATTTGTAGCTAAACCATTCGATTCGCATGGATTTGAAGCTATGCCTTCTACTTCGCATTGATTTGAAGCTAAATCATGTGTTTCTCTTGGATTTGAAGCTAACTCGTTTGTTTCACATGCAGTTGATGCTAAATCATGTATATCACAAGTATTTGGAGCTGAACCATTTGTTTTGCATGAATATTAAGCTAAACCATGTGTTTCGAATGAATTTGAATCTAAATTATGTGTTTCGCATGAATTTGCAGCTATCTCGTTTGTTTCGTAAGCAGTTGAAGCTAAATCGTGTATAAAACAAGAATTTGAAGCTAAACCATCTGTTTCGCGCGGATTTGCAGATAAGCCTTCCACTTCTCGTTGATTTGAAGCTAAATCATGTGTTTCGCTTGGATTTGAAGCTAACTCCTTTGTTTCGATGCAGTTGATTCTAAATCATGTATAAAACAAGAATTTGACGCTAAACCATTTGTTTCGCATGCAGTTGAAGCTAAGTCATGTATATCACAAGTATTTGAAGATAATCCATTTGTTTTGCATGGATTCGAAAATCAGCCTTCTATTTCGCATTGATTTGAAGCCAAATCATGTGTTTGTCATGGATTTAAAGCTATCACGTTTGTCTCGCATGCAGTTGATGCTCAATCATGTATATCACAAGTATTTGAAGCTAAACCATTTGTTGCGCATTGGTTTTGAAGCTAAGCCTTCTACTTCGCATTGATTTGAAGCTAAATCATGTGTTACGCGTGGATATGAAGCTCACTCGTTTGTTTTTCCAGCATTTGAAGCTATATTACTTATATCGCAAGTATTTGAAGCTGAACCATTTGTTTCGCATGAATATTAAGCTAAACCATGTGCTTCGAATGAATTTGATGCTAAATCATATGTTTCGCACGGATTTGAAACTAACTCGTTTGTTTCGTCTTCGTTTGAAGCTGTTTCATTTATATCGCAAATAGTTGAAGCTAAACCATTTGTTTCGGATGGATTTGAAGATAAGCCTTCTATTTCGCATTGATTTAAATCTAAATCGTGTGTATGGCATGGATTTGAAGCTAACTCGTTTGATTCGCCTGAATTTGAAGTTAAATCATGTATATCACAAGTATTTGAAGCTAAACCATTTGTTTCGCATGGATTTGAAGATAAGCCTCCTACTTCCCATTAATTTGAAGCTAACTCGATTGATTCGACTGCATTTGAATCTATATCACTTATATCGCAATTATCTGAAGATAAATCATTTGCTTCTCATGTATTTGAAGCTAAGCCGTCTATTTCGCATTGATTTGAAGCTAAATCATGTGTTTCGCATGGTTTTGAAGTTAACTCGTTTGCTTCGCCTGCATTTGAAGCTGAATCATGTATATCACAAGACATTTGAAGCTAAACCATTTGTTTCACATGAATTTGAAGCTAAGCCTTCTACTTCGCTTTGATTTGAAGCTAAATCATGTGTTTCGCATGGATTTGAAGCTAACTCGTTTGTTTCGTTTGCAGATGAATCTAAATCATGTTTATCACAAGTATCTGAATATAAACCATCTGTGTCGCATGAATATTGAGCTAAACCATGTGTTCCGCATGAATTTGAAGCTAAATGATGTGTTTCGCAGGGATATGAAGCTAACTCTTTTGTTTCGCTTGCATTTGAAGATAAATCATGTATATCACAAGTATTTGAAGCTAAACCGTTTGATTGGCATGGATTTGAAGCTGAGCCTTCTACTTCGCATTGATTTGCAGCTAAATCATGTGTTTCCTTGGGATTTGAAGCTAACTCGATTGTTTCGCCTGCATTTGAAGCTGAATCATGTATATCACAAGTATTTGAAGCTAAACCATTTGTTTCGCATGAATTTGAAGCTAAGCCTTCTACTTCGCATTGATTGGAAGTTAAGTCATGTGTTTCTCTTGGATTGGAAGCTAACTTGTTTTTTTCGCATGCAGTTGAAGCCAAAACATGTACATCACAAGTATCTGAATATAAACCATCTGTGTCACATGAATATTGAGCTAAACCATGTGTTCCGCATGAATTTGAAGCTAAATGATGTGTTTCGCAGGGATATGAAGCTAACTCTTTTGTTTCGCCTGCATTTGAAGATAAATCATGTAGATCACATGTATTTGAAGCTCAACCGTTTGATTCGCATGGATTTGAAGCTAACCCTTCAACTTCGCATTGATTTGCAGCTAAATCATGTGTTTCGCTGGGATTTGAACCTAACTCGTTTGTTTCGCATGCAGTTGAAGCTAAATCATGTATATCAAAAGTATTTGAAGCTATAGCATTTGTTTCGCATGGATTTGAAGCTAAGCCATCTACTTCGCATTGATTTGAAGTTAAATCATGTGTTTCTCTTGGAATTGAAGCAAACTTGTTTGTTTCGCATGCTGTTGAAGCTAAATCATGTTTATCACAAGTATCTGAACCTAAACCATCTGTTTCGCAAGAATATGAAGCTATGAAGCTAAACCATGTGTTTCACATGAATTTGAAACTAAATGATGTGTTTCGCATGGATTTGAAGCTAACTCGTTTGTTTCGCCTGCATTTGAAGATAAATCATGTATATCACAAGTATTTGAAGCTAAACCGTTTGATTAGCATGGATTTGAAGCTAAGCCTTCTACTTCGCATTGATTTGCAGCTAAATCATGTGTTTCGCTTGGTTTTGAAGCTAACTCGTTTGTTTCGCTTGCAGTTGAAGCTAAATCATGTATATCAAAAGTATTTGAATCTAAGGCATTTGTTTCGCATGGATTTGAAGATAAGCCTCCTACTTCGCATTAATAAGAAGCTAACTCGATTGATTCGACTGCATTTGAATCTATACCACTTATATCGCAATTATCTGAAGATAAATCATTTGCTTCTCATGTATTTGAAGCTAAGCCGTCTATTTCGCACTAATTTGATGCTAAATCATATGTTTCGCTTGGATTTGAAGCTAACACGTTTGTTTCGCATGCAGTTGAAGCCAAAACATGTACATCACAAGTATCTGGATCTAATCCATCTGTTTCGCAAGAATATGAAGCTATGAAGCTAATCCATGTGATTCGCATGAATTTGAAGCTTAATCATGTGTTTCGCATGGAATTGAATCTAACTCGTTTGCTTCGCCTGCATTTGAAGCTGAATCATGTATATCACATGTTTTTGAAGCTCAACCGTTTGATTCGCATGGATTTGAAGCTAAGCCTTCTACTTCGCATTGATTTGCAGCTAAATCATGTGTTTCGCTTGGTTTTGAAGCTTACTCGTTTGTTTCGTATGCAGTTGAAGCTAAATCATGTATAGCACAAGTATTTGAAGGTAAACCATTTGTTTCGCATGGATTTGAAGATAAGCATTCTACTTCGCATTGATTTGAAGATAAATCATGTGTTTCGCATGGATTTGAAGCTAACTCGTTTTTTCGCCTGTATTTAAAGATAAATCATGTATATCACAAGTATTTAAAGCTAAACAATTCGCTTCGCATGGATTTGAAGCTAAGCCTTCAACTTCGCATTGATTTGAAGCTGTATCATGTGTTTCGCTTGGATTTGAAGCTAACTCGTTTGTTCCGCCTGCATTTGAAGCTATATCACATATATCGCAACATTTTGAAGCGAAATCAATTATGTCGCATGGATTTGAAGCTAAGCCTTCTACTTCGCATTGGTTTGAAGATAAATAATGTGTTTCGCATGGATTTGAGGCTAACTCGTTTGTTTCGCATGCAGTTGAAGCTAATTCATGTATATCTCAAGTATTTGTAGCTAAACCATTTGTTTCGCATTGATTCTAATCTAACCCTTCTACTTCGCATTGATTTGAAGGTAAATCATGTGTTTCGCTTGGATTTGAAGCTAACTCGTTTGTTTCGCATGCAGTTGAAGCTAATTCATGTATATCACAAGTATTTGTAGCTAAACCATTTGTTTCGCATTGACGTGAAGATAAGCCTTCTACTTCGCATTGATTCGAATCTAACCCTTCTACTTCGCATTGATTTGAAGGTAAATCATGTGTTTCGCTTTGATTTGAAGCCAACTCGTTTGTTTCGCATGCAGTTGAAGCTAAATCATGTTTATCACAATTAACTGAATATAAACCATCTACTTCGCATTGATTTGAAGCTCAGCCTTCTACTTCGCATTGATTTGAAGCTAAATCATGTGATTTGCATGGATTTGAAGCTAACTCGATTGATTTGCATGCAGTTGAAGATAAATTATGAATATCAAAAGTAGTTGAATCTAAACCATTTGCTTCGCATGGATTCGAAGATAAGACTTCAACTTCGCATTGATTTGAAGCTAAATCATGTGTTACGCTTGGATTTGAATCTGACTCGTTTGTTTCGCATGGATTTGAACCTCTCTAGTTTGTTTCGCCTGCATTTGAAACTAAATCATGTATATCACAAGTATTTGAAGCTAAACCATTTGTTTCGCATGGATTTGGAGCTAAGCCTTCTACTTCGCGTGAATGTGAAGCTGTATCATGTGTTTCGCTTGGATTTGAAGCTAACTCGTTTGTTCCGCCTGCATTTGAAGCTATATCACATATATCGCAACATTTTGAAGCGAAATCAATTATGTCGCATGGATTTGAAGCTAAGCCTTCTACTTCGCATTGATTTGAAGTTAAATCATGCGTTTCACTTGGATTTGAAGCTAACTTGTTTGTTTCGCATGCAGTTGAAGCTAAATCATGTTTATCACATGTATCTGAATCTAAACCATCTGTTTCGCAAGAATATGAAGCTATGAAGCCAAACCATGTGTTTCGCATGAATTTGTAACTAAATGATGTGTTTCGCATGGATATGAAGCTAACTCTTTTGTTTCGCCTGCATTTGAAGATAAATCATGTATATCACAAGTATTTGAAACTTAACCGTTTGATTCGCATGGATTTGAAGCTAACCCTTCTACTTCGCATTGATTTGAAGTTAAATCATGTGTTTCTCTTGGATTGGAAGCTAACTTGTTTGTTTCGCATGCAGTTGAAGCTAAATCATGTATATCACAAGTATTTGAAGATAAACCATTTGTTTCGGATTGATTTGAAGCTGAGCATTCTATTTCGCATTGATTTGATGCTAAATCATATGTTTCGCACGGATTTGAAACTAACTCGTTTGTTTCGTCTTCGTTTGAAGCTGTTTCATTTATATCGCAAATATTTGAAGCTAAACCATTTGTTTCGGATGGATTTGAAGATAAGCCTTCTACTTCGCATTGATTTAAATCTAAATCGTGTGTATGGCATGGATTTGAAGCTAACTCGTTTGATTCGCCTGAATTTGAAGTTAAATCATGTATATCACAAGTATTTGAAGCAAAACCATTTGTTTCGCATGGATTTGAAGATAAGCCTCCTACTTCCCATTAATTTGAAGCTGACTCGATTGATTCGACTGCATTTGAATCTATATCACTTATATCGCAAT
The DNA here is from genome assembly GCF_051020955.1 of Megalopta genalis. Classification (NCBI taxonomy): domain Eukaryota; kingdom Metazoa; phylum Arthropoda; class Insecta; order Hymenoptera; family Halictidae; genus Megalopta; species Megalopta genalis. Next base: position 69,974 of record NW_027477113.1, read on the forward strand.
TATCTGAAGATAAATCATTTGCTTCTCATGTATTTGAAGCTAAGCCGTCTATTTCGCATTGATTTGAAGCTAAATCATGTGTTTCGCATGGATTTGAAGCTAACTCGTTTGCTTCGCCTGCATTTGAAGCTGAATCATGTATATCACAAGACATTTGAAGCTAAACCATTTGTTTCACATGAATTTGAAGCTAAGCCTTCTACTTCGCTTTGATTTGAAGCTAAATCATGTGTTTCGCATGGATTTGAAGCTAACTCGTTTGTTTCGTTTGCATTGGAAGCTACATCACGTATATCGCAAGAATTTGAAGCTAAATCATTTGTGTCGCATGGATTTGAAGCTAAGCCTTCTACGTCGCATTGATTTGAAGCTAAATCATGTGTAGCGCATGGATTTGAAGCTAACTCGTTTGTTTCGCCTGCATTTGAAGATAAATCATGTATATCACAAGTATTTGAATCTAAACCATTTGTTTCGCATTGATTTGAAGATAAGCTTTCTACTTCGCATTGGTTTGAAGCTAACTCGATTGTTTCGCCTGCATTTGCAGCTTTATCACATATATCGCAATTATCTGATGATAAATCATATGTTTCTCATGTATTTGAACATAAGCCTTGTACTTCGCATTGATTTGAAGCTAAATCATGTGTTTCGCATGGATTTGAAGCTAATTCATGTATATTACATGTATTTGAAGCTGAACCATATGTTTTGCGTGAATATTAAGCTAAACCATGTGTTTCGAACGTATTTGAAGCTGAATTATGTGTTTCTCTTGCATTAGAAGCTAACACGTTTGTTTCGCATGAATTTGAAGCTAAGCCTTCTACTTCGCATTGATTTGAAGCTAAGTCATGTGTTTCGCATGGATTTTAAGCTAACTCGTTTGTTTCACAATGCAGTTAAAGCTAAATCATGTATATCACAAGTATTTGTAGCTAAACCATGTGTTTCGCATGAATTTGAAGCTAAGCCTTCTACTGCACATTGATTTGAAGCTGAATCATGTTTTTCGCATGGATTTGATCTAACTCGTTTGTTTGGCATGCAGTTGAAGCTAAGTCATGTATATCACAAGTATTTGAAGCTAAACCATTGGTTTCGCTTGGATTTGAAGATAAGCCTTCTACTTCGCACTTATTTGAAGCTAACTCGATTGTTTCACCTGCATTTGAAGCTACATCACTTATATCGCAATTATCTGAAGATAAATCATTTGCTTCTCATGTATTTGAAGCTAAGCCGTCTATTTCGCACTGATTTGAAGCTAAATCATATGTTTCGCATGGATTTGAAGCTAACTCGTTTTCTTCGCCTGTATTTGAAGATAAATCATGTATATCACAAGTATTTGAAGCTAAACCATACGCTTCGCATGGATTTGAAGCAAAGCCTTCAACTTCGCATTGATTTGAAGATAAATCATGTGTTTCGCTTAGATTTGAAGCTAACACGTTTGTTTTGCATGCAGTTGAAGCTAAAACATGTACATCACAAGTATCTGGATCTAATCCATCTGTTTCGCAATATGAAGCTATGAAGCTAATCCATGTGATTCGCATGAATTTGAAGCTAAATCATGTGTGTCGCATGGATTTGAAGCTGTATCACTTATATCGCAATTATCTGAAGATGAATCATTTGTTTTTCGTGTGTTTGAAGCTAAGCCTTCTACTTCGCATTGATTCGAAGCTAAATCATGTGTAGCGCATGGATTTGAAGCTAACTCGTTTGTTTCGCATGCAGTTGAAGCTAAATCATGTATATCGCAAGTATGTGAAGCTAAACCATCTGTTTCGGATGGTTTTGAAGATAAGCCTTCTACTTCGCATTGATTTAAATCCAAATCTTGTGTATGGCATGGATTTGAAGCTAACTCGTTCGTTTCGCCTGCATTTGAAGCTAAATCATGTATATACAAGTATTTGAATCTAAACCATTTGTTTCGGATTGATTTGAAGATAAGCTTTCTACTTCGCATTGATTTGAAGCTAACTCGATTGTTTCACCTGCATTTGAAGCTACATCACTTATATCGCTATTATCTGAAGATAAATCATTTGTTTCTCATGTATTTGAAGCTAAGCCTTCTACTTCGCTTTGATTTGAAGATAAACCACGTGATTCGCATGGACTTGAAACTAACTCGTTTGTATCGCGTGCATTTGAAGCTATATCACTTACATCGTAATTATCTGAAGTTAAATCATTTGTTTCTCATGTATTTGAAGCTAAGGCTTCTACTTCGCATTGATTTGCAGCTAAATCATGTGTTTCGCTTGTTTTTGAAGTTAACTCGTTTGTTTGGCATGCAGTTGTAGCTAAATCATGTATATCACAAGTATTTGAAGATAAATCATTTGATTCGCATGGATTAGAATCTATGCCTTCTAGTTCGCATTGATATGTAGCTAAATCATGTGTTTCGCTTGTTTTTGAAGTTAACTCGTTTGTTTGGCATGCAGTTGTAGCTAAATCATGTATATCACAAGTATTTGAAGATAAATCATTTGATTCGCATGGATTAGAATCTATGCCTTCTAGTTCGCATTGATATGTAGCTAAATCATGTGTTTCGCATGGATTTGAAGCTAACTCGTTTGATTCGCCTGCATTTGAAGCTAAATCATGTATATTGCAAGTATTTGAAGCTCATCCATTTGATTTGCATGAATATTAAGCTAAACCATATGTTTCGCATGAGTATTAAGCTAAACCATTTGTATCGCTTGAATTTGATGCTAAATCATGTGTTTCTCTAGGATTTGAAGCTAACTCGTTTGTTTGGCATGCAGTTGTAGCTAAATCATGTATATCACAAGTACTTGAAGCTAAACCATTTGATTCGCATGGATTTTAAACTAAGCCTTCTGCTTCGCATTAATTTGAAGCTATGTCAAGTGTTTCGCTTGGATTTTAAGCTCACTCGTTTGTTTCGCATGCAGTTGTAGCTAAATCATGTATGACACAACTATTTGAGGCTAAACCATTTGATTCCCATGGATTTGAAGCTAAGACTTCCACTTCGCATTGATATGGATCTACACCATATGTTTCGCATGGATTTAAAGCTAACTCGTTTGTTTCGCCTGCATTGGAAGCTACATCACGTATATCGCAAGAATTTGAAGCTAAATCATTTGTGTCGCATGGATTTGAAGCTAAGCCTTCTACGTCGCATTGATTTGAAGCTAAATCATGTGTAGCGCATGGATTTGAAGCTAACTCGTTTGTTTCGCCTGCATTTGAAGATAAATCATGTATATCACAAGTATTTGAATCTAAACCATTTGTTTCGCATTGATTTGAAGATAAGCTTTCTACTTCGCATTGGTTTGAAGCTAACTCGATTGTTTCGCCTGCATTTGCAGCTTTATCACATATATCGCAATTATCTGATGATAAATCATATGTTTCTCATGTATTTGAACATAAGCCTTGTACTTCGCATTGATTTGAAGCTAAATCATGTGTTTCGCATGGATTTGAAGCTAATTCATGTATATCACATGTATTTGAAGCTGAACCATATGTTTTGCGTGAATATTAAGCTAAACCATGTGTTTCGAACCTATTTGAAGCTGAATTATGTGTTTCTCTTGCATTTGAAGCTAACACGTTTGTTTTACATGCAGTTGAAGCTAAAACATGTACATCACAAGTATCTGGATCTAATCCATCTGTTTCGCAAGAATATGAAGCTATGAAGCCAATCCATGTGATTCGCATGAATTTGAAGCTAAATCATGTGTGTCGCATGGATTTGAAGCTGTATCACTTATATCGCAATTATCTGAAGATAAATCATTTGTTTCTCATGTGTTTAAAGCTAAGCCTTCTACGTCGCATTGATTTGAAGCTAAATCATGTGTAGCGCATGGATTTGAAGCTAACTCGTTGGTTTCGCCTGCATTTTAAACTATATCACTCATATTCGCAAGCATTTGAAGCCCAATCATTCTTTTCGCATGGATTTGAAGCTAACCCTTCTACTTCGCACTGATTTGAAGCTAAATCATATTGTTTCGCTAGGATTTGAATCTAACTCGTTTGTTTGGCATGCAGTAGAATCTAAGTCATGTATATAACAAGTATTTGAAGCTAAATCATTTGATTCGCATGGACTAGAAACTATGCCGTCTACTTCGCTTTGATTTGAAACTGAATCATTTGTTTCGCTTGGATTTGAAGCTAACTCGTTCGTTTCGCATGCAGTTGAAGCTAAATCATGTATATCACAAGTATTTGTAGCTAAACCATTTGTTTCGCATTGACGTGAAGATAAGCCTTCTACTTCGCATTGATTCGAATCTAACCCTTCTACTTCGCATTGATTTGAAGGTAAATCATGTGTTTCGCTTGGATTTGAAGCTAACTCGTTTGTTCCGCCTGCATTTGAAGCTATATCCCATATATCGCAACATTTTGAAGCGAAATCAATTATGTCGCATGGATTTGAAGCTAAGCCTTCTACTTCGCATTGATTTGAAGTTAAATCATGCGTTTCACTTGGATTTGAAGCTAACTTGTTTGTTTCGCATGCAGTTGAAGCTAAATCATGTTTATCACATGTATCTGAATCTAAACCATTTGTTTCTCAAGAATATGAAGCTATGAAGCTAAACCATGTGTTTCGAATGAATTTGAAGCTAAATGATGTGTTTCGCATGGATGTGAAGCTAACTCTTTTGTTTCGTCTGCATTTGAAGATAAATCATGTATATCGCAAGTATTTGAAGCTAATCCGTTTGATTCGCATGGATTTGAAACTAAGCCATCTACTGCGCATTGATTTGAAGCTAACTCGATTGTTTCGCATGCAGTTGAAGCTAAATCATGTATAAAACAAGTATTTTAAGCTAAACAATTCGTTTCGCATGGATTTGTAGCTAAGGCCTCTACTTCGCATGAATTTGAATCTGAATCATGTGTTTCGCATGGATTTGAATCTAACTCGTTTGTTTCGCCTGCATTGGAAGCAACATCACGTATATCGCAAGAATTTGAAGCTAAATCATGTGTGTCGCATGGATTTGAAGCTGTATCACTTATATCGCAATTATCTGAAGGTAAATCATTTGTTTCTCATGTGTTTAAAGCTAAGCCTTCTACTTCGCATTGATTTGAACCTAAATCATGTGTAGCGCATGGATTTGAAGCTAACTCGTTTGTTTCGCCTGCATTTGAAGCTAAATCATGTATATCACAAGTATTTGAATCTAAACCATTTGTTTCGCATTGATTTGAAGATAAGCTTTCTACTTCGCATTGATTTGAAGCTAACTCGATTGTTTCGCCTGCATTTGCAGCTTTATCAGATATATCGCAATTATCTGATGATAAATCATATGTTTCTCATGTATTTGGACATAAGCCATGTACTTCGCATTGATTTGAAGCTAAATCATGTGTTTCGCATGGATTTGAAGCTAACTCGTTTGTTTCGCCTGCCGTTAAAGCTAAATCAAGTATATCACAAGTATTTGTAGCTAAACCATGTGTTTCGCATGAATTTGAAGCTAAATGATGTCTTTCGCATTGATTTGAAGCTAACTCTTTTGTTTCGCCTGCATTTGGAGACAAATCATGTATATCACAAGTATTTGAAGCTAAACCGTTTGATTCGCATGGATTTGAAGCTAAGCCTTCTACTTCGCATTGATTTGCAGGTAAATGATGTGTTTCGCTTGGTTTTGAAACTAACTCGTTTGTTTCGCATGCAGTTGAAGCTAAATCATTTATATCACAAGTATTTGAAGCTAAACCATTTATTTCGCATGGATTTGAAGATAAGCCTTCTACTTCGCATTGATTTGAAGCTAACTCGATTGTTTCACCTGCATTTGAAGCTACATCACTTATATCGCAATTATCTGAAGATAAATCATTTGTTTCTCATGTATTTGAAGCTAAGCCTTCCACTTCGCATTGATTTGAACCTAAATAATGTGTTTCGCTTGGATTTGAAGTTAAAGAGTTTCTTTCGCATGCAGTTGAAGCTAAATCATGTATATCACAAGTATTTGAAGCTAAACCATTTGTTTCGCATGAATTTGAAGCTATGCCTTCTACTTCGCATTGATTTGAAGCTAAATCATGTGTTTCGCATGGTTTTGAAGCTAACTCCTTTGTATCGCATGCAGTTGAAGCTAAATCATGTATATATCAAGTATTTGAAGCTAAACCATTTGTTTCGCATGGATTTGAAGATAAGTCTCCTACTTCGCATTAATTTGAAGCTAACTCGATTGATTCGACTGCATTTGAATCTATATCACTTATATCGCAATTATCTGTAGATAAATCATTTGCTTCTCATGTATTTGAAGCTAAGCCGTCTATTTCGCACTGATTTGAAGCTAAATCATATGTTTTGCATGGATTTGAAGCTAACTCGTTTTATTCGCCTGTATTTGAATATAAATCATGTACATCACAAGTATTTGAAGCTAAACCATTCGCTTCGCATGGATTTGAAGCAAAGCCTTCAACTTCGCATTGATGTGAAGATAAATCATGTGTTTCGCTTGGATTTGAAGCTGACACGTTTGTTTAGCATGCAGTTGAAGCTAAAACATGTACATCACAAGTATCTGGATCTAATCCACCTGTTTCGCAAGAATATGATGCTATGAAGCTAATCCATGTGATTCGCATGAATTTGAAGCTAAATCATGTGTGTCGCATGGATTTGAAGCTGTATCACTTATATCGCAATTATCTGAAGATAAATCATTTGTTTCTCATGTATTTGAAGCTAAGCCTTCTACTTCGCTTTGATTTGCAGCTAAATCATGTGTTTCGCTTGGATTTGAAGCTAACTCGTTTGTTTCTCCTACATTTGAAGCTAAATCATGCTTATCACAAGTATTTGAAGCTAAACCATTTGTTTCGCATGGTTTCGAATTTAAGCCTTCTACTTCGCATTGATTTGAAGCTAAATCATTTGATTCGCTTGAATTTGAAGCTAACTCGTTTGTTTCGCATACAGTTGAAGCTAAATAATGTGTATTACAAGCATTTGAAGCTAAATCATTTGTTTTGCATGGATTTGAAGCTAACTCGTTTGTTTCGCCTGCATTTGAAGCTATATCACTTATATTCGCAAGTATTTGAAGCTAAACCATTCGTTTCGCATGGATTTGAATCTAAGCCTTCCACTTCGCATGAATTTTTACCTAAATCGTGTGTTTCGCTTGGATTTGAAGCTAACTCGTTTGTTTCGCAATGCAGTTAAAGCTAAATCATGTATATCACAATTGTTTGAAGCTAAACCTATTGTTTCGCATGGTTTCGAAGATAAGCCTTCTACTTCGCATTGATTTGAAGCTAAATCATTTGATTCGCTTGAATTTGAAGCTAACTCGTTTGTTTCGCATACAGTTGAAGCTACATAATGTGTATTACAAGCATTTGAAGCTAAATCATTTGTTTTGCATGGATTTGAAGCTAACTCGTTTGTTTCGCCTGCATTTGAAGCTATATCACTTATATTCGCAAGTATTTGAAGCTAATCCATTCGTTTCGCATGGATTTGAAACTAAGCCTTCCACTTCGCATGAATTTTTACCTAAATCGTGTCTACTACTTCGCATTGATTTGAAGCTAAATCATGTGTTTCGCTTGGATAAGAAGCTAACTCGTTTGCTTCGCCTGCATTTGAAGCTAAATCATGTATATCACAAGTATTTGAAGCTAAACCATTTGTTTCGGATTGATTTGAAGCTAAGCCTTCTACTTCGCATTGATTTGATGCTAAATCACATGTTTCGCATGGATTTGAAACTAACTCGTTTGTTTCGTCTTCATTTGAAGCTGTTTCATTTATATCGCAAGTGTTTGAACCTAAACCATTTGTTTCGGATGGATTTGAAGATAAGCCTTCTACTTCGCATTGATTTAAATCTAAATCGTGTGTATGGCATGGATTCGAAGCTAACTCGTTTGTTTCGCCTGCATTTGAAGTTAAATCATGTATATCACAAGTATTTGAAGCTAAAACATTCGCTTCGCATGGATTGGAAGCTAAGCCTTCTACTTCGCATTGATTTGCAGCTAAATCATGTGTTTCGCATGGATTTGAAGCTAAGCCTTCTACTTCGCATTGATTTGAAGCTAAGTCATGTGTTTCGCAAGGATTTGAAGCTAACTCGTTTGTTTCGCAATGCAGTTGATGCTAAATCATGTATAAGACAAGTATTTGAAGCTAAACCATTTGATTCGCATGGATTTGAAATTAAGCCTTCTACTTCGCATTGATTTGAAGCTAAATCATGTGTTTCGCTTGGATTTGAAGCTAACTCGTTTGTTTCGCATGCAGTTGAAGCTAAATCATGTATATCACAAGTATTTGAAGCTAAACCATTTGTTTCGCATGAATTTGAATCTAAGCCTTCTACTTCGCATAGATTTGAAGGTAAGTCTTCTACTTCGCATTGATTTGGAGGTAAATCATGTGCTTCGCTTGGATTTGAAGCTAACTCGTTTGCTTCGTTTGCAGTTGAAGTTAAATCATGTTTATCGCAAGTATCTGAATATAAACAATCTGTGTCGCATGAATATTGAGCTAAACCATGTATTTCGCATGAATTTGAAGCTAAATGATGTGTTTCGCATGGATATGAAGCTAACTCTTTTGTTTCGCCTGCATTTGAAGATAAATCATGTATATCATAAGTATTTGAAGCTCAACCGTTTGATTCGCATGGATTTGAAGCTATCCCTTCTACTTCGCATTGATTTGAAGCTAACTCGTTTGTTTCGCATGCAGTTGAAGCTAAATCATGTTTATAAAAAGTATTAGAAGCTAAACCATTTGTTTCGCATGGATTTGAAGATAAGCCTCCTACTTCGCATTAATTTGAAGCTAACTCGATTGATTCTACTGCATTTGAATCTATATCACTTATATCGCAATTATCTGAAGATAAAGCATTTGCTTCTCATGTATTTGAAGCTAAGCCGTCTATTTCGCATTGATTTGAAGCTAAATCATATGTTTCGCATGGATTTGAAGGTAACTCGTTTTTTTCGCCTGAATTTAAAGATAAATCATGTATATCACAAGTATTTGAAGCTAAACCATTCGCTTCGCACGGATTTGAAGCAAAGCCTTCAACTTCGCATTGATTTGAAGATAAATCATGTGTTTCGCTTGGATTTGAAGTTAACTCGTTTGTTTCGTATGCAGTTGAAGCTAAATCATGTATATCACAAGTATTTGAAGCTAAACCATTTGTTTCACATTGATTTGATGATAAGCATTCTACGTCGCAATGATTTGAAGCTAAGCCTTCCACTTCGCATTGATTTGAACCTAAATAATGTGTTTCGCTTGGATTTGAAGGTAAAGCGTTTGTTCCGCATGCAGTTGAAGCTAAATCATGTATATCACAAGTATTTGAAGCTAAACCATTTGTTTCGCATGAATTTGAAGCTATGCCTTCTACTTCGCATTGATTTGAAGCTAAATCATGTGTTTCGCATGGTTTTGAAGCTAACTCGTTTGTATCGCATGCAGTTGAAACTAGATCATGTTTATCACAAGTAAATCCATGTTTCGCATGGATTTGAAGATAAGTATCCTACTTCGCATTAATTTGAAGCTAACTCGATTGATTCGACTGCATTTGAATCTATATCACTTATATCGCAATTATCTGTAGATAAATCAATTGCTTCTCATTATTTGAAGCTAAGCCGTCTATTTCGCATTGATTTGAAGCTACATCATGTGTAACGCATGGATTTGAAGCTAACTCGATTGTTTCGCATGCAGCTGAAACTAAACCATGTATATCACAAATATTTGTAGCTAAACCATTTGTTTTGAATGGATTCCAAGATAAGCCTTCTACTTCGCACTGATTTAAAGATAAATCATGTGTTTCGCTCGGATATGATGCTAACTCGTTTGTTTCGCATGCTGTTGCAGCTAAATCATGTATATCACTAATATTTGAAGCTAATCCATTTGTTTCGCATGGATTCGAAGATAATCCGTCCACTTCGTATTGATTTCAAGTTAAATCATGTGTTTCGCATAGATTTAAAGCTAACGCGTTTGTTTCCCATGGATTTGAAGCTAATTCGTTTGTTTCGCCAGCATATGAAGCTAAATCATGTATATCACTAATATTTGAAGCTAAACCATTTGATTCGCATGGATTTGGAGTTAAATCATGTGTTTCGCATAGATTTGAAGCCTACTCGTTTGTTTCGCCTGCATTTGAAACTACATCACTTATATTCGCAAGTATTTGAAGCTAAACCATTCGTTTCTCATGTATCTGAAGCTAATCCTTCTACTTGGCATTGATTTGAAGCTAACTCGAATGTTTCGATTGCATTTGAAGCTAAATCACTTATCTCGCAAGTATCGGAAGCTAAATCATTTGTTTCGCATGGATTTGAAGCTAAGCCTTCTCCTTCGCATTGATTTGAAGTTAAATCATGTGTTGCGCTTGGATTTGAAGCTCACTCGTTTGTTTCTCCTGCATTTGAAGCTATATCACTTATATGGGAAGTATTTGAAGCTAAATCATTTGTGTCGCATGGATTTGATGCTAAGCATTCTACTTCGCATTGATTTGGAGCTAAATCATGTGTTTCGCTTGGATTTAAAGCTAACACGTTTCTTTCGTTCAATCGAGTATATCACAAGTATTTGAAGCTAAACTATTGGTTTCGCATGGATTCGAAAATCGGCCTTCCATTTCGCATTGATTTGAAGCTAAATCATGTGTTTCGCATGGATTTGTAGCTAAACCATTCGATTCGCATGGATTTGAAGCTATGCCTTCTACTTCGCATTGATTTGAAGCTAAATCATGTGTTTCTCTTGGATTTGAAGCTAACTCGTTTGTTTCACATGCAGTTGATGCTAAATCATGTATATCACAAGTATTTGGAGCTGAACCATTTGTTTTGCATGAATATTAAGCTAAACCATGTGTTTCGAATGAATTTGAATCTAAATTATGTGTTTCGCATGAATTTGCAGCTATCTCGTTTGTTTCGTAAGCAGTTGAAGCTAAATCGTGTATAAAACAAGAATTTGAAGCTAAACCATCTGTTTCGCGCGGATTTGCAGATAAGCCTTCCACTTCTCGTTGATTTGAAGCTAAATCATGTGTTTCGCTTGGATTTGAAGCTAACTCCTTTGTTTCGATGCAGTTGATTCTAAATCATGTATAAAACAAGAATTTGACGCTAAACCATTTGTTTCGCATGCAGTTGAAGCTAAGTCATGTATATCACAAGTATTTGAAGATAATCCATTTGTTTTGCATGGATTCGAAAATCAGCCTTCTATTTCGCATTGATTTGAAGCCAAATCATGTGTTTGTCATGGATTTAAAGCTATCACGTTTGTCTCGCATGCAGTTGATGCTCAATCATGTATATCACAAGTATTTGAAGCTAAACCATTTGTTGCGCATTGGTTTTGAAGATAAGCCTTCTACTTCGCATTGATTTGAAGCTAAATCATGTGTTACGCGTGGATATGAAGCTCACTCGTTTGTTTTTCCAGCATTTGAAGCTATATTACTTATATCGCAAGTATTTGAAGCTGAACCATTTGTTTCGCATGAATATTAAGCTAAACCATGTGCTTCGAATGAATTTGATGCTAAATCATATGTTTCGCACGGATTTGAAACTAACTCGTTTGTTTCGTCTTCGTTTGAAGCTGTTTCATTTATATCGCAAATATTTGAAGCTAAACCATTTGTTTCGGATGGATTTGAAGATAAGCCTTCTATTTCGCATTGATTTAAATCTAAATCGTGTGTATGGCATGGATTTGAAGCTAACTCGTTTGATTCGCCTGAATTTGAAGTTAAATCATGTATATCACAAGTATTTGAAGCTAAACCATTTGTTTCGCATGGATTTGAAGATAAGCCTCCTACTTCCCATTAATTTGAAGCTAACTCGATTGATTCGACTGCATTTGAATCTATATCACTTATATCGCAATTATCTGAAGATAAATCATTTGCTTCTCATGTATTTGAAGCTAAGCCGTCTATTTCGCATTGATTTGAAGCTAAATCATGTGTTTCGCATGGTTTTGAAGTTAACTCGTTTGCTTCGCCTGCATTTGAAGCTGAATCATGTATATCACAAGACATTTGAAGCTAAACCATTTGTTTCACATGAATTTGAAGCTAAGCCTTCTACTTCGCTTTGATTTGAAGCTAAATCATGTGTTTCGCATGGATTTGAAGCTAACTCGTTTGTTTCGTTTGCAGATGAATCTAAATCATGTTTATCACAAGTATCTGAATATAAACCATCTGTGTCGCATGAATATTGAGCTAAACCATGTGTTCCGCATGAATTTGAAGCTAAATGATGTGTTTCGCAGGGATATGAAGCTAACTCTTTTGTTTCGCTTGCATTTGAAGATAAATCATGTATATCACAAGTATTTGAAGCTAAACCGTTTGATTGGCATGGATTTGAAGCTGAGCCTTCTACTTCGCATTGATTTGCAGCTAAATCATGTGTTTCCTTGGGATTTGAAGCTAACTCGATTGTTTCGCCTGCATTTGAAGCTGAATCATGTATATCACAAGTATTTGAAGCTAAACCATTTGTTTCGCATGAATTTGAAGCTAAGCCTTCTACTTCGCATTGATTGGAAGTTAAGTCATGTGTTTCTCTTGGATTGGAAGCTAACTTGTTTTTTTCGCATGCAGTTGAAGCCAAAACATGTACATCACAAGTATCTGAATATAAACCATCTGTGTCACATGAATATTGAGCTAAACCATGTGTTCCGCATGAATTTGAAGCTAAATGATGTGTTTCGCAGGGATATGAAGCTAACTCTTTTATTTCGCCTGCATTTGAAGATAAATCATGTAGATCACATGTATTTGAAGCTCAACCGTTTGATTCGCATGGATTTGAAGCTAACCCTTCAACTTCGCATTGATTTGCAGCTAAATCATGTGTTTCGCTGGGATTTGAACCTAACTCGTTTGTTTCGCATGCAGTTGAAGCTAAATCATGTATATCAAAAGTATTTGAAGCTATAGCATTTGTTTCGCATGGATTTGAAGCTAAGCCATCTACTTCGCATTGATTTGAAGTTGAATCATGTGTTTCTCTTGGAATTGAAGCAAACTTGTTTGTTTCGCATGCTGTTGAAGCTAAATCATGTTTATCACAAGTATCTGAACCTAAACCATCTGTTTCGCAAGAATATGAAGCTATGAAGCTAAACCATGTGTTTCACATGAATTTGAAACTAAATGATGTGTTTCGCATGGATTTGAAGCTAACTCGTTTGTTTCGCCTGCATTTGAAGATAAATCATGTATATCACAAGTATTTGAAGCTAAACCGTTTGATTAGCATGGATTTGAAGCTAAGCCTTCTACTTCGCATTGATTTGCAGCTAAATCATGTGTTTCGCTTGGTTTTGAAGCTAACTCGTTTGTTTCGCTTGCAGTTGAAGCTAAATCATGTATATCAAAAGTATTTGAATCTAAGGCATTTGTTTCGCATGGATTTGAAGATAAGCCTCCTACTTCGCACTTATTTGAAGCTAACTCGATTGTTTCACCTGCATTTGAAGCTACATCACTTATATCGCAATTATCTGAAGATAAATCATTTGCTTCTCATGTATTTGAAGCTAAGCCGTCTATTTCGCACTGATTTGAAGCTAAATCATATGTTTCGCATGGATTTGAAGCTAACTCGTTTTCTTCGCCTGTATTTGAAGATAAATCATGTATATCACAAGTATTTGAAGCTAAACCATACGCTTCGCATGGATTTGAAGCAAAGCCTTCAACTTCGCATTGATTTGAAGATAAATCATGTGTTTCGCTTAGATTTGAAGCTAACACGTTTGTTTTGCATGCAGTTGAAGCTAAAACATGTAAATCACAAGTATCTGGATCTAATCCATCTGTTTCGCAATATGAAGCTATGAAGCTAATCCATGTGATTCGCATGAATTTGAAGCTAAATCATGTGTGTCGCATGGATTTGAAGCTGTATCACTTATATCGCAATTATCTGAAGATGAATCATTTGTTTTTCGTGTGTTTGAAGCTAAGCCTTCTACTTCGCATTGATTCGAAGCTAAATCATGTGTTTCTCATGGATTTAAAGCTAACACGTTTGTTTCGCATGCAGTTGAAGCTCAATCATGTAAATCACAAGTATTTGAAGCTAAACCATTTATTTCGCATTGGTTTTGAAGCTAAGCCTTCTACCTCGCATTGATCTGAAGCTAAATCAAGTGTTTCGCTTGGATTTGAAGTTGACTCGTTAGTTTCGCATGCAGTTGAAGCTAAATCATGTATATCACAAGAATTTGAAGCTGAACCATTTGTTTCGCATGAATATTAAGCCAAACCATGTGCTTCGAATGAATTTGAAGCTAAATCATGTTTTTCGCATGTATTTGAAGCTAACTCGTTTGTTTCGCATGGATTTGAAGCTAACTCGTTTGTTTCGCATGCAATTGAAGCTAAATCATGTATATCGCAAGTATGTGAAGCTAAACCATCTGTTTCGGATGGATTTGAAGATAAGCCTTCTACTTCGCATTGATTTAAATCCAAATCTTGTGTATGGCATGGATTTGAAGCTAACTCGTTCGTTTCGCCTGCATTTGAAGCTAAATCATGTATATACAAGTATTTGAATCTAAACCATTTGTTTCGGATTGATTTGAAGATAAGCTTTCTACTTCGGATTGATTTGAAGCTAACTCGATTGTTTCACCTGCATTTGAAGCTACATCACTTATATCGCTATTATCTGAAGATAAATCATTTGTTTCTCATGTATTTGAAGCTAAGCCTTCTACTTCGCTTTGATTTGAAGATAAACCACGTGATTCGCATGGACTTGAAACTAACTCGTTTGTATCGCGTGCATTTGAAGCTATATCACTTACATCGTAATTATCTGAAGTTAAATCATTTGTTTCTCATGTATTTGAAGCTAAGGCTTCTACTTCGCATTGATTTGCAGCTAAATCATGTGTTTCGCTTGGTTTTGAAGTTAACTCGTTTGTTTGGCATGCAGTTGTAGCTAAATCATGTATATCACAAGTACTTGAAGCTAAACCATTTGATTCGCATGGATTTTAAACTAAGCCTTCTGCTTCGCATTAATTTGAAGCTATGTCAAGTGTTTCGCTTGGATTTTAAGCTCACTCGTTTGTTTCGCATGCAGTTGTAGCTAAATCATGTATGACACAACTATTTGAGGCTAAACCATTTGATTCCCATGGATTTGAAGCTAAGACTTCCACTTCGCATTGATATGGATCTACACCATATGTTTCGCATGGATTTAAAGCTAACACGTTTTTTTCGCCTGCATTTAAATCTAAATCATGTATGTCACAAATATTTGAAGTTAAACCATTTGTTTCGCTTTGATTTGAAGCTAAGCCCTCTAGTTCGCATTGATATGGACCTAAATCATATGTTTCCCATGGATTTAAAGCTAACTCGAATGTTTCGCCTGTATTTGAAGCTATATCACTTATATCGCAATTATCTGAAGATAAATCATTTGTTTCTCATGTATGTGAAACTAAGCATTGTACTTCGCATTGATTTGAAGCTACATCATGTGTAACGCATGGATTTGAAGCTAACTCGATTGTTTCGCATGCAGCTGAAACTAAACCATGTATATCACAAATATTTGTAGCTAAACCATTTGTTTTGAATGGATTCCAAGATAAGCCTTCTACTTCGCACTGATTTAAAGATAAATCATGTGTTTCGCTCGGATATGATGCTAACTCGTTTGTTTCGCATGCTGTTGCAGCTAAATCATGTATATCACTAATATTTGAAGCTAATCCATTTGTTTCGCATGGATTCGAAGATAATCCGTCCACTTCGTATTGATTTCAAGTTAAATCATGTGTTTCGCATAGATTTAAAGCTAACGCGTTTGTTTCCCATGGATTTGAAGCTAATTCGTTTGTTTCGCCAGCATATGAAGCTAAATCATGTATATCACTAATATTTGAAGCTAAACCATTTGATTCGCATGGATTTGGAGTTAAATCATGTGTTTCGCATAGATTTGAAGCCTACTCGTTTGTTTCGCCTGCATTTGAAACTACATCACTTATATTCGCAAGTATTTGAAGCTAAACCATTCGTTTCTCATGTATCTGAAGCTAATCCTTCTACTTGGCATTGATTTGAAGCTAACTCGAATGTTTCGATTGCATTTGAAGCTAAATCACTTATCTCGCAAGTATCGGAAGCTAAATCATTTGTTTCGCATGGATTTGAAGCTAAGCCTTCTCCTTCGCATTGATTTGAAGTTAAATCATGTGTTGCGCTTGGATTTGAAGCTCACTCGTTTGTTTCTCCTGCATTTGAAGCTATATCACTTATATGGGAAGTATTTGAAGCTAAATCATTTGTGTCGCATGGATTTGATGCTAAGCCATTCTACTTCGCATTGATTTGGAGCTAAATCATGTGTTTCGCTTGGATTTAAAGCTAACACGTTTCTTTCGTTCAATCGAGTATATCACAAGTATTTGAAGCTAAACTATTGGTTTCGCATGGATTCGAAATCGGCCTTCCATTTCGCATTGATTTGAAGCTAAATCATGTGTTTCGCATGGATTTGTAGCTAAACCATTCGATTCGCATGGATTTGAAGCTATGCCTTCTACTTCGCATTGATTTGAAGCTAAATCATGTGTTTCTCTTGGATTTGAAGCTAACTCGTTTGTTTCACATGCAGTTGATGCTAAATCATGTATATCACAAGTATTTGGAGCTGAACCATTTGTTTTGCATGAATATTAAGCTAAACCATGTGTTTCGAATGAATTTGAATCTAAATTATGTGTTTCGCATGAATTTGCAGCTATCTCGTTTGTTTCGTAAGCAGTTGAAGCTAAATCGTGTATAAAACAAGAATTTGAAGCTAAACCATCTGTTTCGCGCGGATTTGCAGATAAGCCTTCCACTTCTCGTTGATTTGAAGCTAAATCATGTGTTTCGCTTGGATTTGAAGCTAACTCCTTTGTTTCGATGCAGTTGATTCTAAATCATGTATAAAACAAGAATTTGACGCTAAACCATTTGTTTCGCATGCAGTTGAAGCTAAGTCATGTATATCACAAGTATTTGAAGATAATCCATTTGTTTTGCATGGATTCGAAAATCAGCCTTCTATTTCGCATTGATTTGAAGCCAAATCATGTGTTTGTCATGGATTTAAAGCTATCACGTTTGTCTCGCATGCAGTTGATGCTCAATCATGTATATCACAAGTATTTGAAGCTAAACCATTTGTTGCGCATTGGTTTTGAAGCTAAGCCTTCTACTTCGCATTGATTTGAAGCTAAATCATGTGTTACGCGTGGATATGAAGCTCACTCGTTTGTTTTTCCAGCATTTGAAGCTATATTACTTATATCGCAAGTATTTGAAGCTGAACCATTTGTTTCGCATGAATATTAAGCTAAACCATGTGCTTCGAATGAATTTGATGCTAAATCATATGTTTCGCACGGATTTGAAACTAACTCGTTTGTTTCGTCTTCGTTTGAAGCTGTTTCATTTATATCGCAAATATTTGAAGCTAAACCATTTGTTTTCGGATGGATTTGAAGATAAGCCTTCTATTTCGCATTGATTTAAATCTAAATCGTGTGTATGGCATGGATTTGAAGCTAACTCGTTTGATTCGCCTGAATTTGAAGTTAAATCATGTATATCACAAGTATTTGAAGCTAAACCATTTGTTTCGCATGGATTTGAAAGATAAGCCTCCTACTTCCCATTAATTTGAAGCTAACTCGATTGATTCGACTGCATTTGAATCTATATCACTTATATCGCAATTATCTGAAGATAAATCATTTGCTTCTCATGTATTTGAAGCTAAGCCGTCTATTTCGCATTGATTTGAAGCTAAATCATGTGTTTCGCATGGTTTTGAAGTTAACTCGTTTGCTTCGCCTGCATTTGAAGCTGAATCATGTATATCACAAGACATTTGAAGCTAAACCATTTGTTTCACATGAATTTGAAGCTAAGCCTTCTACTTCGCTTTGATTTGAAGCTAAATCATGTGTTTCGCATGGATTTGAAGCTAACTCGTTTGTTTCGTTTGCAGATGAATCTAAATCATGTTTATCACAAGTATCTGAATATAAACCATCTGTGTCGCATGAATATTGAGCTAAACCATGTGTTTCCGCATGAATTTGAAGCTAAATGATGTGTTTCGCAGGGATATGAAGCTAACTCTTTTGTTTCGCTTGCATTTGAAGATAAATCATGTATATCACAAGTATTTGAAGCTAAACCGTTTGATTGGCATGGATTTGAAGCTGAGCCTTCTACTTCGCATTGATTTGCAGCTAAATCATGTGTTTCCTTGGGATTTGAAGCTAACTCGATTGTTTCGCCTGCATTTGAAGCTGAATCATGTATATCACAAGTATTTGAAGCTAAACCATTTGTTTCGCATGAATTTGAAGCTAAGCCTTCTACTTCGCATTGATTGGAAGTTAAGTCATGTGTTTCTCTTGGATTGGAAGCTAACTTGTTTTTTTCGCATGCAGTTGAAGCCAAAACATGTACATCACAAGTATCTGAATATAAACCATCTGTGTCACATGAATATTGAGCTAAACCATGTGTTCCGCATGAATTTGAAGCTAAATGATGTGTTTCGCAGGGATATGAAGCTAACTCTTTTGTTTCGCCTGCATTTGAAGATAAATCATGTAGATCACATGTATTTGAAGCTCAACCGTTTGATTCGCATGGATTTGAAGCTAACCCTTCAACTTCGCATTGATTTGCAGCTAAATCATGTGTTTCGCTGGGATTTGAACCTAACTCGTTTGTTTCGCATGCAGTTGAAGCTAAATCATGTATATCAAAAGTATTTGAAGCTATAGCATTTGTTTCGCATGGATTTGAAGCTAAGCCATCTACTTCGCATTGATTTGAAGTTAAATCATGTGTTTCTCTTGGAATTGAAGCAAACTTGTTTGTTTCGCATGCTGTTGAAGCTAAATCATGTTTATCACAAGTATCTGAAACCTAAACCATCTGTTTCGCAAGAATATGAAGCTATGAAGCTAAAACCATGTGTTTCACATGAATTTGAAACTAAATGATGTGTTTCGCATGGATTTGAAGCTAACTCGTTTGTTTCGCCTGCATTTGAAGATAAATCATGTATATCACAAGTATTTGAAGCTAAACCGTTTGATTAGCATGGATTTGAAGCTAAGCCTTCTACTTCGCATTGATTTGCAGCTAAATCATGTGTTTCGCTTGGTTTTGAAGCTAACTCGTTTGTTTCGCTTGCAGTTGAAGCTAAATCATGTATATCAAAAGTATTTGAATCTAAGGCATTTGTTTCGCATGGATTTGAAGATAAGCCTCCTACTTCGCATTAATAAGAAGCTAACTCGATTGATTCGACTGCATTTGAATCTATACCACTTATATCGCAATTATCTGAAGATAAATCATTTGCTTCTCATGTATTTGAAGCTAAGCCGTCTATTTCGCACTAATTTGATGCCTAAATCATATGTTTCGCTTGGATTTGAAGCTAACACGTTTGTTTCGCATGCAGTTGAAGCCAAAACATGTACATCACAAGTATCTGGATCTAATCCATCTGTTTCGCAAGAATATGAAGCTATGAAGCTAATCCATGTGATTCGCATGAATTTGAAGCTTAATCATGTGTTTCGCATGGAATTGAATCTAACTCGTTTGCTTCGCCCTGCATTTGAAGCTGAATCATGTATATCACATGTTTTTGAAGCTCAACCGTTTGATTCGCATGGATTTGAAGCTAAGCCTTCTACTTCGCATTGATTTGCAGCTAAATCATGTGTTTCGCTTGGTTTTGAAGCTTACTCGTTTGTTTCGTATGCAGTTGAAGCTAAATCATGTATAGCACAAGTATTTGAAGGTAAACCATTTGTTTCGCATGGATTTGAAGATAAGCATTCTACTTCGCATTGATTTTGAAGATAAATCATGTGTTTCGCATGGATTTGAAGCTAACTCGTTTTTTCGCCTGTATTTAAAGATAAATCATGTATATCACAAGTATTTAAAGCTAAACAATTCGCTTCGCATGGATTTGAAGCTAAGCCTTCAACTTCGCATTGATTTGAAGCTGTATCATGTGTTTCGCTTGGATTTGAAGCTAACTCGTTTGTTCCGCCTGCATTTGAAGCTATATCACATATATCGCAACATTTTGAAGCGAAATCAATTATGTCGCATGGATTTGAAGCTAAGCCTTCTACTTCGCATTGGTTTGAAGATAAATAATGTGTTTCGCATGGATTTGAGGCTAACTCGTTTGTTTCGCATGCAGTTGAAGCTAATTCATGTATATCTCAAGTATTTGTAGCTAAACCATTTGTTTCGCATTGATTCTAATCTAACCCTTCTACTTCGCATTGATTTGAAGGTAAATCATGTGTTTCGCTTGGATTTGAAGCTAACTCGTTTGTTTCGCATGCAGTTGAAGCTAATTCATGTATATCACAAGTATTTGTAGCTAAACCATTTGTTTCGCATTGACGTGAAGATAAGCCTTCTACTTCGCATTGATTCGAATCTAACCCTTCTACTTCGCATTGATTTGAAGGTAAATCATGTGTTTCGCTTTGATTTGAAGCCAACTCGTTTGTTTCGCATGCAGTTGAAGCTAAATCATGTTTATCACAATTAACTGAATATAAACCATCTACTTCGCATTGATTTGAAGCTCAGCCTTCTACTTCGCATTGATTTGAAGCTAAATCATGTGATTTGCATGGATTTGAAGCTAACTCGATTGATTTGCATGCAGTTGAAGATAAAATTATGAATATCAAAAGTAGTTGAATCTAAACCATTTGCTTCGCATGGATTCGAAGATAAGACTTCAACTTCGCATTGATTTGAAGCTAAATCATGTGTTACGCTTGGATTTGAATCTGACTCGTTTGTTTCGCATGGATTTGAACCTCTCTAGTTTGTTTCGCCTGCATTTGAAACTAAATCATGTATATCACAAGTATTTGAAGCTAAACCATTTGTTTTCGCATGGATTGGAGCTAAGCCTTCTACTTCGCGTGAATGTGAAGCTGTATCATGTGTTTCGCTTGGATTTGAAGCTAACTCGTTTGTTCCGCCTGCATTTGAAGCTATATCACATATATCGCAACATTTTGAAGCGAAATCAATTATGTCGCATGATTTGAAGCTAAGCCTTCTACTTCGCATTGATTTGAAGTTAAATCATGCGTTTCACTTGGATTTGAAGCTAACTTGTTTGTTTCGCATGCAGTTGAAGCTAAATCATGTTTATCACATGTATCTGAATCTAAACATCTGTTTCGCAAGAATATGAAGCTATGAAGCCAAACCATGTGTTTCGCATGAATTTGTAACTAAATGATGTGTTTCGCATGGATATGAAGCTAACTCTTTTGTTTCGCCTGCATTGAAGATAAATCATGTATATCACAAGTATTTGAAACTTAACCGTTTGATTCGCATGGATTGAAGCTAACCCTTCTACTTCGCATTGATTTGAAGTTAAATCATGTGTTTCTCTTGGATTGGAAGCTAACTTGTTTGTTTCGCATGCAGTTGAAGCTAAATCATGTATATCACAAGTATTTGAAGATAAACCATTTGTTTCGGATTGATTGAAGCTGAGCATTCTATTTCGCATTGATTTGATGCTAAATCATATGTTTCGCACGGATTTGAAACTAACTCGTTTGTTTCGTCTTCGTTTGAAGCTGTTTTCATTTATATCGCAAATATTTGAAGCTAAACCATTTTGTTTCGGATGGATTTGAAGATAAGCCTTCTACTTCGCATTGATTTAAATCTAAATCGTGTGTATGGCATGGATTTGAAGCTAACTCGTTTGATTCGCCTGAATTTGAAGTTAAATCATGTATATCACAAGTATTTGAAGCTAAACCATTTGTTCGCATGGATTTGAAGATAAGCCCTCCTACTTCCCATTAATTTGAAGCTGACTCGATTGATTCGACTGCATTTGAATCTATATCACTTATATCGCAATTATCTGAAGATAAATCATTTGCTTCTCATGTATTTGAAGCTAAGCCGTCTATTTCGCATTGATTTGAAGCTAAATCATGTGTTTCGCATGGATTTGAAGCTAACTCGTTTGCTTCGCCTGCATTTGAAGCTGAATCATGTATATCACAAGACATTTGAAGCTAAACCATTTGTTTCACATGGAATTTGAAGCTAAGCCTTCTACTTCGCTTTGATTTGAAGCTAAATCATGTGTTTCGCATGGATTTGAAGCTAACTCGTTTGTTTCGTTTGCATTGGAAGCTACATCACGTATATCGCAAGAATTTGAAGCTAAATCATTTGTGTCGCATGGATTTGAAGCTAAGCCTTCTACGTCGCATTGATTTGAAGCTAAATCATGTGTAGCGCATGGATTTGAAGCTAACTCGTTTGTTTCGCCTGCATTTGAAGATAAATCATGTATATCACAAGTATTTGAATCTAAACCATTTGTTTCGCATTGATTTGAAGATAAGCTTTCTACTTCGCATTGGTTTGAAGCTAACTCGATTGTTTCGCCTGCATTTGCAGCTTTATCACATATATCGCAATTATCTGATGATAAATCATATGTTTCTCATGTATTTGAACATAAGCTTGTACTTCGCATTGATTTGAAGCTAAATCATGTGTTTCGCATGGATTTGAAGCTAATTCATGTATATTACATGTATTTGAAGCTGAACCATATGTTTTGCGTGAATATTAAGCTAAACCATGTGTTTCGAACGTATTTGAAGCTGAATTATGTGTTTTCTCTTGCATTAGAAGCTAACACGTTTGTTTCGCATGAATTTGAAGCTAAGCCTTCTACTTCGCATTGATTTGAAGCTAAGTCATGTGTTTCGCATGGATTTTAAGCTAACTCGTTTGTTTCACAATGCAGTTAAAGCTAAATCATGTATATCACAAGTATTTGTAGCTAAACCATGTGTTTCGCATGAATTTGAAGCTAAGCCTTCTACTGCACATTGATTTGAAGCTGAATCATGTTTTTCGCATGGATTTGATCTAACTCGTTTGTTTGGCATGCAGTTGAAGCTAAGTCATGTATATCACAAGTATTTGAAGCTAAACCATTGGTTTCGCTTGGATTTGAAGATAAGCCTTCTACTTCGCACTTATTTGAAGCTAACTCGATTTGTTTCACCTGCATTTGAAGCTACATCACTTATATCGCAATTATCTGAAGATAAATCATTTGCTTCTCATGTATTTGAAGCTAAGCCGTCTATTTCGCACTGATTTGAAGCTAAATCATATGTTTCGCATGGATTTGAAGCTAACTCGTTTTCTTCGCCTGCATTTGAAGATAAATCATGTATATCACAAGTATTTGAAGCTAAACCATACGCTTCGCATGGATTTGAAGCAAAGCCTTCAACTTCGCATTGATTTGAAGATAAATCATGTGTTTCGCTTAGATTTGAAGCTAACACGTTTGTTTTGCATGCAGTTGAAGCTAAAACATGTACATCACAAGTATCTGGATCTAATCCATCTGTTTCGCAATATGAAGCTATGAAGCTAATCCATGTGATTCGCATGAATTTGAAGCTAAATCATGTGTGTCGCATGGATTTGAAGCTGTATCACTTATATCGCAATTATCTGAAGATGAATCATTTGTTTTTCGTGTGTTTGAAGCTAAGCCTTCTACTTCGCATTGATTCGAAGCTAAATCATGTGTAGCGCATGGATTTGAAGCTAACTCGTTTGTTTCGCATGCAGTTGAAGCTAAATCATGTATATCGCAAGTATGTGAAGCTAAACCATCTGTTTCGGATGGTTTGAAGATAAGCCTTCTACTTCGCATTGATTTAAATCCAAATCTTGTGTATGGCATGGATTTGAAGCTAACTCGTTCGTTTCGCCTGCATTTGAAGCTAAATCATGTATATACAAGTATTTGAATCTAAACCATTTGTTTCGGATTGATTGAAGATAAGCTTTCTACTTCGCATTGATTTGAAGCTAACCTCGATTGTTTCACCTGCATTTGAAGCTACATCACTTATATCGCTATTATCTGAAGATAAATCATTTGTTTCTCATGTATTTGAAGCTAAGCCTTCTACTTCGCTTTGATTTGAAGATAAACCACGTGATTCGCATGTGACTTGAAACTAACTCGTTTGTATCGCGTGCATTTGAAGCTATATCACTTACATCGTAATTATCTGAAGTTAAATCATTTGTTTCTCATGTATTTGAAGCTAAGGCTTCTACTTCGCATTGATTTGCAGCTAAATCATGTGTTCGCTTGTTTTTGAAGTTAACTCGTTTGTTTGGCATGCAGTTGTAGCTAAATCATGTATATCACAAGTATTTGAAGATAAATCATTTGATTCGCATGGATTAGAATCTATGCCTTCTAGTTCGCATTGATATGTAGCTAAATCATGTGTTTCGCTTGTTTTTGAAGTTAACTCGTTTGTTTGGCATGCAGTTGTAGCTAAATCATGTATATCACAAGTATTTGAAGATAAATCATTTGATTCGCATGGATTAGAATCTATGCCTTCTAGTTCGCATTGATATGTAGCTAAATCATGTGTTTCGCATGGATTTGAAGCTAACTCGTTTGATTCGCCTGCATTTGAAGCTAAATCATGTATATTGCAAGTATTTGAAGCTCATCCATTTGATTTGCATGAATATTAAGCTAAACCATATGTTTCGCATGAGTATTAAGCTAAACCATTTGTATCGCTTGAATTTGATGCTAAATCATGTGTTTCTCTAGGATTTGAAGCTAACTCGTTTGTTTGGCATGCAGTTGTAGCTAAATCATGTATATCACAAGTACTTGAAGCTAAACCATTTGATTCGCATGGATTTTAAACTAAGCCTTCTGCTTCGCATTAATTTGAAGCTATGTCAAGTGTTTCGCTTGGATTTTAAGCTCACTCGTTTGTTTCGCATGCAGTTGTAGCAAATCATGTATGACACAACTATTTGAGGCTAAACCATTTGATTCCCATGGATTTGAAGCTAAGACTTCCACTTCGCATTGATATGGATCTAACACCATATGTTTCGCATGGATTTAAAGCTAACTCGTTTGTTTCGCCTGCATTGGAAGCTACATCACGTATATCGCAAGAATTTGAAGCTAAATCATTTGTGTCGCATGGATTTGAAGCTAAGCCTTCTACGTCGCATTGATTTGAAGCTAAATCATGTGTAGCGCATGGATTTGAAGCTAACTCGTTTGTTTCGCCTGCATTTGAAGATAAATCATGTATATCACAAGTATTTGAATCTAAACCATTTGTTTCGCATTGATTTGAAGATAAGCTTTCTACTTCGCATTGGTTTGAAGCTAACTCGATTGTTTCGCCTGCATTTGCAGCTTTATCACATATATCGCAATTATCTGATGATAAATCATATGTTTCTCATGTATTTGAACATAAGCCTTGTACTTCGCATTGATTTGAAGCTAAATCATGTGTTTCGCATGGATTTGAAGCTAATTCATGTATATCACATGTATTTGAAGCTGACCCATATGTTTTGCGTGAATATTAAGCTAAACCATGTGTTTCGAACCTATTTGAAGCTGAATTATGTGTTTCTCTTGCATTTGAAGCTAACACGTTTGTTTTACATGCAGTTGAAGCTAAAACATGTACATCACAAGTATCTGGATCTAATCCATCTGTTTCGCAAGAATATGAAGCTATGAAGCCAATCCATGTGATTCGCATGAATTTGAAGCTAAATCATGTGTGTCGCATGGATTTGAAGCTGTATCACTTATATCGCAATTATCTGAAGATAAATCATTTGTTTCTCATGTGTTTAAAGCTAAGCCTTCTACGTCGCATTGATTTGAAGCTAAATCATGTGTAGCGCATGGATTTGAAGCTAACTCGTTGGTTTCGCCTGCATTTTAAACTATAATCACTCATATTCGCAAGCATTTGAAGCCCAATCATTCTTTTCGCATGGATTTGAAGCTAACCCTTCTACTTCGCACTGATTTGAAGCTAAATCATATTGTTTCGCTAGGATTTGAATCTAACTCGTTTGTTTGGCATGCAGTAGAATCTAAGTCATGTATATAACAAGTATTTGAAGCTAAATCATTTGATTCGCATGGACTAGAAACTATGCCGTCTACTTCGCTTTGATTTGAAACTGAATCATTTGTTTCGCTTGGATTTGAAGCTAACTCGTTCGTTTCGCATGCAGTTGAAGCTAAATCATGTATATCACAAGTATTTGTAGCTAAACCATTTGTTTCGCATTGACGTGAAGATAAGCCTTCTACTTCGCATTGATTCGAATCTAACCCTTCTACTTCGCATTGATTTGAAGGTAAATCATGTGTTTCGCTTGGATTTGAAGCTAACTCGTTTGTTCCGCCTGCATTTGAAGCTATATCCCATATATCGCAACATTTTGAAGCGAAATCAATTATGTCGCATGGATTTGAAGCTAAGCCTTCTACTTCGCATTGATTTGAAGTTAAATCATGCGTTTCACTTGGATTTGAAGCTAACTTGTTTGTTTCGCATGCAGTTGAAGCTAAATCATGTTTATCACATGTATCTGAATCTAAACCATTTGTTTCTCAAGAATATGAAGCTATGAAGCTAAACCATGTGTTTCGAATGAATTTGAAGCTAAATGATGTGTTTCGCATGGATGTGAAGCTAACTCTTTTGTTTCGTCTGCATTTGAAGATAAATCATGTATATCGCAAGTATTTGAAGCTAATCCGTTTGATTCGCATGGATTTGAAACTAAGCCATCTACTGCGCATTGATTTGAAGCTAACTCGATTGTTTCGCATGCAGTTGAAGCTAAATCATGTATAAAACAAGTATTTTAAGCTAAACAATTCGTTTCAGCATGGATTTGTAGCTAAGGCCTCTACTTCGCATGAATTTGAATCTGAATCATGTGTTTCGCATGGATTTGAATCTAACTCGTTTGTTTCGCCTGCATTGGAAAGCAACATCACGTATATCGCAAGAATTTGAAGCTAAATCATGTGTGTCGCATGGATTTGAAGCTGTATCACTTATATCGCAATTATCTGAAGGTAAATCATTTGTTTCTCATGTGTTTAAAGCTAAGCCTTCTACTTCGCATTGATTTGAACCTAAATCATGTGTAGCGCATGGATTTGAAGCTAACTCGTTTGTTTCGCCTGCATTTGAAGCTAAATCATGTATATCACAAGTATTTGAATCTAAACCATTTGTTTCGCATTGATTTGAAGATAAGCTTTCTACTTCGCATTGATTTGAAGCTAACTCGATTGTTTCGCCTGCATTTGCAGCTTTATCAGATATATCGCAATTATCTGATGATAAATCATATGTTTCTCATGTATTTGGACATAAGCCATGTACTTCGCATTGATTTGAAGCTAAATCATGTGTTTCGCATGGATTTGAAGCTAACTCGTTTGTTTCGCCCTGCCGTTAAAGCTAAATCAAGTATATCACAAGTATTTGTAGCTAAACCATGTGTTTCGCATGAATTTGAAGCTAAATGATGTCTTTCGCATT